>NC_038250.2:27993264-28266258 GCF_000004515.6 Glycine max
TATTTTTAATTATTGTAATATACTTTAATATAAATAGAAACTCTCTTGCTTACTAACATGTGACTTAATTAACTTATTGAATATGTTATTTTGTTTAAACATGGAATAAACATTCTCTTTTGAAATGAAATAGGGGAATTTATGAATTCTTTTTCTATAACTAAAAAAAAAAAGTTTAATGCATGATTTATTGTAAAATTTTACATTATCATACAAACTTGGGCAAGAAGCTTTTACACTACGTATTTAAATTGTTTTGACATTAATTTTTTATTACAATTAAAATTTTATATTTTTTAACCTATTAAAAAATAATTTTTAAAATCAAATTCTTGAGATGAATATTTTTTATTAAATCAACTAGGAAAATTTACACTTAACTTATGAGAAAGAACAATTGACCTAAAACTACAATAACAATTAAATTATTAGAGAGAAATTACTTTGTTTTATTTAAGGTTATGGTACTTTTAATATAAATAGAACTTTTTTTTTTTGCTTAATGACATGAGACTTAACTAATTTATTAAATATGTTATTTCATCTAGTTAATATGAGATCGATCAATATTTTCTTATGAGTTGAAGCAGGAAAACTTATAAAAGCATAGGTTTTACGCATGATTTATTGTAAAATTTTACATTATCTTACAAATTTGTGGAAGAAGCTTTTTAATTAAGATATTAAAGGGTTTTGGCTTTTAAAAAGTATTTTTATTACAATTATAATTTTATATTATTTTAATCTATTGAAAAACTAAATTTTTAGGTCAAACTTTTGGGATAACCATTTTTTTTATTAAATCATGAAGAAAAATTTACACTTAACTCACATGTAGGGACAATTTACCTAAAATTACATTAACAATTAAGTAATTAAGTTATTAGGGTGAAACTGCATTTTACTTCATTTTTATTGTACTTTTCATATAGATAATTTTTTTTTTGCTTACTAACATGAGATTTAACTAATTTATTGAATATGTTATCTTATCTAATGAATATTTTTTTATAAGATGAAACATGAAAATTTATAAAAGTATAAGGTTGATGCATAATTTATTGTAAAAGTTTATATTATCTTATAAATTTCGACAATAAGTTTTTTCTTAAGTATTTAAATTGTTCTGGATATTAAAAATATTTATTATTGAAATTAAAATTTTATATTTATAAAAACATAGACTTAATGCATGATTTACTATAATTTTAAGATAAAATAATTACTACAAGGAATATTATCTAAGTACATATTGTTTAAAAAATTTATAATTTTTTTAATTATATATATATATATATATATATATATATATATATATATATATATATATTCAAATTCAAAATTATTTATAGTTTATTGAATCACATACATAACAATGACCAAAACAATACCCATGCAGGAACTGGTATAAAAACTAGTTACAAAAAAATTAAACTATTATATGTTTTTATTTATATTGTGCTAATACATCTTTATATCTATCGGTTACATGCATAATCATAATAGGATAAATATATTGGGATATTTTTTTAAAATGATTTATTTTTTTTGTCAAACAACTCTTACATATTTATATTTAATTTCAATCTATACATATCTTATATAAATGATGCTTATATTTATTTTTAAAAAGAAACATGCTTCATTTTTTTTAATTTGACAGTTTCAAATATTATATTTTAAATAATTATATATTTATTTATTTTGTGCTATTTCATTTTTATATTCATCGGTCACACGGGTAACCATATTAAGGAAAACTCTTGTGATTTTTTTTTTTTATGTTAAGAGACTCTTATATATTTATTTTTGAATTTAATATATAAAACTTTTATTTGAATGATATTTATATTTTTTTATATCAAATCATCATTCTTCTTCTTTTTTAATTTGAAATTATTAGATTTTTTATATAATTATATATTCTATTTATATTGTTGTAGTCGATCTTTGTATCTATTTGTCACACGAGTAATCGTACCATTGAGATGATTAATTTTTCTTTATAATCATAAATTTTTTTATGTTAAGAGACTTTTAAATATTTACATTTACATTTAAATTTCTTTTTATGTCAAAACCTCCTTCATTTTTTTAATTTAAAAGTATAAAAAAATACTTTTTCAACAATTATGTATATTCTATTATGTTGTTCTAATCCATATTTACATTCATCTCTTGCATAAGTAACCATATTAGAACAAATTTAATTGTGACTTTTTTATAATCATTAATTTTTTTATATCTAAAGACTCTTAAATATTTATATTTAATTTTAATGTATATAACTTTTATTTGAATGATGTTTGATTTTCTTATTTAATATCAAAACATCCGTCATTTTTTTAAATTTAAAAATATAAAAATTATATTTTTTAAATTATTATGTATTCTATTCACTAATCCATAATTATATTCATGCATTGCATGGGTAACCATACTAGGGCGGATCGATTTGAGTAATCGTTCATTTTTATAATCATGGATTTCTGAAAGTCAAGAGAGTATTTCATTATATTTATGTATAAAAAAAGTACCCTAAAGAATTTATTACCTAAAATTCACAAGCCTAAAATGTAATTTTTTTTGGGTAAAATATGTTTGGGGTGCTTTCATAATTTAAAAAATATTAATTTTCTCATCATAAAATTTTTCATATTAATTTGATCTTTGTAAAAATAAAACATATTTTATTTGGTCCTCAGTGATAATTTTGTTAGACGGTAATCTTAGGTGACTACTAGACTTATAAGTGTATTTTGATTACAAATGAATTAAACAATTTATAACGGTTAAACTCTCTCAAAATGAATTAAAGATTTCTGATAGCTAAAAATGACCAAAATTACATTTTTTTGTCGATTCGATTTTCATGTACTTTTTTATGAGATTAGGGGGAAAGATGAGACAACAATAAATTTTGATGTCTTCTAAGTCTGCTTGAAAAGATAAAGAGAAAATAATTAAGTTCGTTAGTCACGTCATGAAATCATCTAATGGAGTTATATCTAAGGACCAGTAAAAATATATTTTATTTTTCGAAGGAACAAATTAATATGAAAAATTTTATAAGGACAAAAGTAATAATATTCAAATTTTTCTGAGACCCAAAATATATTTTATTCTATTTTTATTTTATATAAAAGTAGCAGTTGAAAGAGAGTAATTATAAGACAAATACATTCATTCTATTGAGTCAAAATTTTATATTGGAATATTAAATGTGGCAACTTTATAACATACATAAAGTTTGTTTCATGAGATTTTATTTCTAGGCATATAAATCTGAACATTTAATCATGATAAAAAATGAAAGTAATGATTAATGAAGTTTTTTATTCCAAACTCTTGCGTTAAAAATCATAAAAACAGTTAATTTTGAAACAAAGTTGACATTTTTTAAAATATATAATCAATATTTATATTAGAAATATTTTTTTGATGGATTTATTTTATAAATATTAGAAATTGTATATTACTACATTTGTTATTATATAAATGAAACAACTGATAATTATTCTAAAAGAAATAAATGAAAATATTTTTTATTTCTAATTATAAGAAACATATGATCACTTACAAATATATTAATATCTAATTTTATTTAATATTCTTAATTTATTGTGAAATCTATTAACGAAATATCATCCTTTTCTATGAAAGAGTATTTAAATATTTTTTTAATAAATATTGTTCAATTCTGCAGTTTCATTGAATAAAAGTAAATACATTGAAGATAAAATTGTGATATCAATTAAATGAAAAAAATTGTCATATTTTTTTTTATAAACGTCTATGTCTATCTTTACCGTCAAATAAAAAAATTTAAATAAAAATACCAAAACTCTCTATTTATTTCGAGCGTCGCTCAGAATTTAAAAATCTATTTTTCATTTAAAAAGAGACTATTGAATTTGTCTTTGGCCTCTTGAAGAATCAAAGTGACAACATTATTCCACTCCGAAGCAATTGAGGAAGAATTCGAACCCATGACGCATTCTTTCTTTTCTTTCATTACTTAAATCACTAAGTTACCTAACTTGTTTAAGTTATAATATAAACACTATATTATATTTAACAAAAAATAAATATAAAAAAGAATTATTCTAAAAAAATAGTTTGAAAATTTAAGCTGTCCAAAACAATTAGGTATGCATATTTCACACTAAGCACTTTCCGTTTTCTGTTACATTCCAGTTTCCAGCCAACACCAGTCTCAGTTTCAAAAACCCTCGTTCTGAAATACCACTCCCATATCTCAATTTAAAAACTCCTCATTCATTCATTCAATTCAATCATCCAAACTACATGAAGGGTTCCTGCGATCTCGGCACGCCGAAGCGCCGAAAAGCAGAGCCAGAAGAGCAATGTTCCCCTGCGGCCGAGAACACCAAGAAGAGGAAGTCCTCCGCAAAACTCACTCCAAGAAAAAGAGCCTCCAAGGTCTCTCATTTTTTGAATTGTTGTTATTATTAATGTTTTTAGTTATTGCATTGTGGTGAATTAGAGTAATTTGCTTTTCGGTGCAAGTGTTCTCATGCTAATTTGCCAATGCGTGTTGAGTGTGAAAATTGATAATTTTTTTAATTTGTCTTGTTTGCTTGAGCAGAATAGCACCCCGAAGAAGAATAGCACGCCGAAGAAAAATGGATCGGCAGTCGGTTCGCCTGATTCGGCTTGGAAGATCGATTTGCGGTTGGAAGCAAAATTGTCAGCAGAGGTTAGTGTTGCTTGAAGCTGTGACTTTTGAGGGAATTTTTTGTTAATGTTTTGAGCTGTGTGGAATAGTGATATGTGGGTGAAATTTTGATTGTGACCTGTTGGTGCATTGAGCTAGGTTTTCGTTATGGCCAAGAGTTTGTTAGTGTGATGTGATATGTAGTGTGCTTTGTGTTCCTTTCTGAAACAGGAAGATTCAAGGATGTTTGCGGGACGGAAAATACATCCGTTTTTTTCGTTGTGGAAGGTGGAGAAGCAAAATCAGGGACAGGAACATGCTTTATCTGCAGTTAAGAGGGAAGGGAGAGGAATTACATGTGGTCCTATTCATATATTTGAAAATGTTCAGGTATGATGGTTGTGTGTGTGATTTGATGTTGCTTCCTCTAATGTGATAAAAGGGTGGCTTGATTTGTGAATTCTTACAAGATTAGGTGTTTGGTCTCTACTTGTTTTAATTTGAGTTTTGAAGGGGTTTGACTTGTAGATATGTTTAGGGGTGGGAAGCTCTGTTCTGTTGGTTTTTTCATTGTTTTTAGTTTCTTCTGTTCATTCATCACAATTAAATTTCTTCTTTTATTAAAATAATGATCAAATGTTGGTAAATGTATTTCCTTGTTCTCTGGGTTTTTAATTCTGCAATTTCTTCTTGTTGATGCAGGATGGTGCTTCACCCCTTGACTGGAGTGACTGGACATTTTTGGATAAGACCACCGTTGCAGATTTTGGTACAGAAAGTTCAAATTTATTTGTTATGGAGGGTTCTATTGAATCCTTAAATTTTGATAACTTACCTAGTTCTATAAGACCCTCAAGTGCTTCAAGTTCTCACAATGCCATGTCTTGCTCAAGTCAACTTTCTATACAGCCAGATAGTATGCTGGAAATATCACCACCAAACTCAGCTGTGCTAGCTAATGAGCAAGCAATATGGCCTTTGAAGCCAGAAGATGCCAAAGTGGTACATAATTTATTATTGTATAATCGACTTGGGGCCTTCTGTCCCTATCCCCATTAACCTGTCCCCTTTTCACAGCTTTATGTAATCAGTGGAAGCTAAAATTATTGTCAGGACCTGGACTTGGAGGTGAATGAAAATACTTTTTCAGGGCATCAGGGCATTTTCAGAAAGTCAGATACTGAGCCACTGAGTAAATTTCTTCAAGAAAGGTTAACCCAAGCATGAACCAAACCAAATATCTTCTTGGTGATAATATGTGTACATTTTGCCATAGCGATTTTTTTTGTTATTTTATGTTTATGTCATGCACATTCTCTTTATTTGTGGATGCTGTTAAATACCTTTTTCTGAATATGTTGCACTGTTTCCGTCTGTTCATTTTTCTTTTCACTAATGCAATAGCTGCCAAACTGTTGCTTGAACTTTGGAGCACAGTTATGACTTATGAGACCCCTTCAGTCTAGAAACGTATAAGCCCTAATTAATTGGTTTATTTGTGATATTTTGGCTGAAAGCCAGGTGGTTGTGAAATCATTTTTTAGCAATTTCTTACTGCTGCCTTCTTTTCAAATTCTCTCTCTTAACATACCTAAGTACGGTCTAGTGTTCCCAGTTTCTCTTAGAAGTTGTATTTCCATTGCTTTTATTCTATTGTGATTGGTAGCATCTTAGATAGCTGCAACTTCATTTTTCTGTCACTTATGCTATAGGCTTGGCTAGCAAATTTTTTTTCCTGATGATGAATTTTTCCCTTGTATCCTGCCTTGCAGTATGAGGTCTTACTACCATAGTTGTAAAGGTAAGGCTGAGAGCAGCTTATGGATACATAAGTACAAACCAACAAAGGCCTTTGAGGTCAGACATTTCTTCTGGTTCCTGTTGTATTTTTTTTACTTAATACATATATATGCGCGCACAAACACACACACATTAAGTTGCATGTTTGTATTTCCTAAATCATGCTTCTCTTGTTTCATGACTTTGTTTTAGGTTTGTGGTAATGAAGAGGCTATGAATTTCTTGCGTGACTGGTTACATCTTTGGCATGAAAGACGTTATCCATGCAGAAAGGGTTCCTCTAACAGGGATCAAAGTAACAGACAAGATGATGGTGACAATTATATCTGTTCTGATAGTGACTATGCTTCAGAAGATATTAATGAGAAGGATTCCCTACAGAATGTTCTTTTGATTACAGGACCAATTGGGGTGCGTGGAAATATATTTTGTCAAAAATTGTGGCATACACCCCATGGATACATAATCCTGTGCCATTTGATTATTGAAAATATAATTTAATGGGTGAAAATCCTAAGTGGTATGGAGAATGAAAATGACTTTGACTGTTAACTAACTAGAGATGACCCATTTATAAAACCTTTTCACTATTGAATTCTAATATTTTGGAAGCACTTATGCTCATGCACCTGGATCTTTTTGTGGCATATTGCATTCTAGGTAACAAAGCTATATTTATTCTTGTACTATTTACATGTAGAGTAGTTTATTCCAAGGTCTCTTCTATTTTGCATTTCTCCGACAAAACCTCTTCTATTTCTAAAACCTACACAAAACCCCTCCTATTTTATAAAATTTAATAAATAGTGTACAGGGCAGTGGAAGGTGGAGGCAGTCATGTTCTTGATTTTCGAATAGTTTCACCTGGTTTTTAACTTTTTTTTAGAGATAACACTAACAGGCACACTTAACAACTCAGGCCAGTAAAAAACAGACATGCCACTTAAAATAGTTTTAGGTACACTGTGTCGTTATACATATATATATATATATATATATATATATATATATATATATATATATATATATATAAAGGATCAATTTGGTTTTATGCTAGGGAGGTCTACAGCAGAAGCCATTTATCTTATCCGGAAGTTGATGAAAAAGTACGGAAGTAAGGAAAGAGACTTACATATGGTTTTTGTTGACTTGGAAAAAGCTTATGACCATGTCTCAAGAGATGTGTTGTGGAAGACTTCGGAGAAAAAAGGCATGCACATGGCTCATATCTGAGCTATACAAGACATGTATGAAGGGGTAACTACTAGTGTGAGAATTCCAGGAGGTGAAACTAAGGACTTTCCTATTGGGATAGGATTACATCAAGGCTCAACTTTAAGTCCTTACTTGTTTAACCTAGTCTTGGATGTGCTTATCAAGGACATACATAAGATTATCCCGAATTGCATGCTTTTTGCAGATGATATAGTCTTGGTTGAGGAATCAAGGGAAGGAATTAACAGTAAGCTTGAACTCTAGAGGCAGACTTTGGAAACAAAAGGTTTTCATTTAAGTATGAGTAAGACAAAATACATACACTACAATTTTAGCAAGAGATGAGAGAATTTTGGATCGGAAGTTAAATTGGGGGAAGATGTCATACACTCATACCACAGGTCTCTAAGTTTAGATACTTGGGATCAATCATACAAGATGATGGAGAAATTAATGAGGATGTTACGCATAGGATACAAGTGGGATGGCTTAAATAGAGAAAAAGCATCGGGGTTATTTGTGATTGCAAAGTGCCTACCAAGCTCAAAGGCAAGTTTTATCGTATAGCTATACGTCTAGCTATGCTATATGGTAGTAAATGTTGGGCTTTAAAGGGACCTGAGAGAAAATTGGGAGTTTGAAAAATGAGGATGTTAAGATTGGTGTAGCACCCATTGAGGAAAAGATGACATAAAATCAGTTAAGGTGGTTTGGGCATATACAAAGAAGGCCATAAGAGGTGCCAGTTAGAAGAGTGGATGGTATGATTTTTAGCTTGGGGAAGAGGGAGACCAAAAAGGACATTGGATGAACTCTTCAAGGAAGACTTGAGACTTAACAATACTTTTAAATCCTTGGTTTTTAATCGTGTCGAATGACATCATGTGGTCCATGTAGCCTATTAGACTAAGAAAGTTGCAGATGAAAAATTGTGTTCTCCTGTGGAGAATTCTGCATTAAATAGTGCCTATACAATTTGATTTCTACATCTGTGCATTAAGTAGCCAATCTACAGTAAATGCTATCCTACAGTTGAGATGACTAATTAAGGAGATAATTACAGTTGTATAATCATATAAGATCTCCTGTTTTGAATGACCAACAAATTTGTACCAATAATAACAAATATGCTACAATTTGTGCGAATTAATAACTAATATTTTGCTAATCAATTCCATTGACATCCATCCTCAAATTGATGCTGGTAAGTCTAAAAGCATCAATTTGCTGACTAGAAAATTATGGCATTGACGTGTCAAGGATTTGGTGAGAATGTCTGTTGAACAGATGTAGAAATGTGAGGCAAGGTGATAACTCGATGGTCATATGCTTCCCGGATTGAGTGACAACTAATCTCTATGTGCTTTGTTCTTTCATGGTAAACAGGACTTATGGCAATTTGAATGACACTTGTATTGTTAGCATGCAGAGGAGTTGGTTTTGCTTATGAAAAACCAAGCTCTTAAAGGAGATCGCATAACCAAATAATCTCAGAGCATGCAACACACATGGTGTGGTATTCTGCTTCAGTGGATGATTTGGAGACTAAGTCTTGTTTCTTGCATTTCCAAGAGATTGAAGCTTCCCCTAAGAAGATTCACCAACCAGTAGTGGATTTTCTTGTGCTGGACATCCAGCCCAATCAGAATCACTGTATGCTTGAAGTTGTGTTGATGCACCAGTAGGAAAGAAAAGACCACAACTAGAATTACCAAGTAGATACTTAATAATATGATGTACTGCTGAAAGATGCAAATGCCGAGAAAATTGCATGAATTTGCTAACTGTGTGGACAACAAATGAGATGCTTAGTCTGGTGATGGTTAGGTAAATAAGACTTCCAACCATCTTACGATAGAAAGTTGGGTCTTGTAGAAGGTCAACTCCATCTCATTGCAATTTCAGATTAATTTCCATTGGAGTGTGAACAGAAGCAGAATTAGTGAGACCAACTAATTGAATTAGATCTTGAATATATTTGTGCTGATTGACAAAAATGTCTTTTTGTTGAAAGTGTACTTCTAATCCCAAGAAATAAGTGAGTTGGCCAAGGTCTTTCATGTGGGAAGTTGAGGGCAACAGTCTCTTGATTGTACTGTAGCCTCTTGATATGATCCGGTGACCACAATATCGTTCACATATACAAGAAGTATGACAATTCCTTTTAAGCTCCTTTGTATGAAAAGTGACGGATCATACCTGCTTTGCATGAAGGAAAAACTAAGCAGTGTTGTGCGAAACTTTTCAAACCATATTCTCGGTGCTTGTTTCAATCCATATAAAGAACGCTTCTGTTTGCACACAACATTAGACAAAGGTGAAGGCATACCGATAGGAAGTCTGATGTAAATTTCCTCCTTGAGGTCACCATGGAGGAATGCGTTCTTAACGTCCATCTAATGTATTTGCCAAGATTTAGATGCAGCAATGACAAGAATAGTGCGCACAATAGTCATTTTGACCACAGGTGCAATGGTCTCCTCATAATTAAGGTCAAATTCTTGCTTATTTCCAAGAACAACCAACCTGGTCTTGTATCAATCGATTGATCCATCTGAACAAAGCTTTATATTGAATACAAATTTGCTGCCAAGGGGTTTGACTGAAGAAGGACAGGTTACAGCAACCCATGTTTGATTTTCTTCTAGTGCTAGAAGTTCTATTTCCATAGCTTCTCTCCAACATTTGTGCTAGAAGTTTTATTCCCATGTTTTTTTTTCTATTTCTCAGTATTTAGATTATTAATGACTCTTCATCTTTTCCCCTCAAGGAATCATTTGATTATAATCTCTGTTTCTATGTCTTTTAAAAAACGTATAGAAATTTAATTTTTTATTTTACTTTTCAAGCAATTGGTTGCCTATGAATGATCATAAAATATTCAGAAAAGTTCAGGAATTTAATTGCATTTCTAATGATAGTATTAAGTAATGATAGTCTTTGTTTTTCTTTGGTATTTTGATTTTGATTAAAGGAGTGTATATAAAATGCAAACTTTCTCATTTGTTCCTTCCACAATTTTCTTGGCTTGGGTAAGCATAACATAGCTGCCCCTCTGTTCAATTTTGCATAATAATTATCAAGAAAATTCTGTAATTCTTTATTCTGGTAATCATGGTGGTAGGAAGGAACGATCGACTTTTTTTTTTCTTGGTATATTTTGATTAATGGTAGGTCTATAAAAACTATGTCCCATTTGTGCCCTTAAGAATGCTGACATAAATGAATTCAACATAGTTGTAGATAATTATCATCATTTATATGTTCTTGGATTCAATATTTTCAGTATAACAGTAAACACTTCTTGTTCATAACTTCTAACTGGTTGCTAAAGAATGAGTTTGTAATGCTGCAGAGTGGCAAGTCTGCAGCTGTCTATGCTTGTGCCCACGAACAAGGGTTTAAGATTTTAGAGGTATCACTATTTAAAAATATATTTTTGTATATTTATGCTTTCAATTGATCCATCTTTGTAATGATATTCATTAATCTCACGCACACTGCAAATAGCTACCTTTGATTTTTCAAATGAATCAGTAAAGATCAAGCATAGAAATTAATTAGCTAGATTGGGTTTATGATGATGTATTGTAAAGTTTGCTTCTTTTCTGAATTTTGGAGTTATGCATTCTATTCCATTCCGTACCCAATATGAAGAATGGCAGTTATTATGTTTTAGTTAAAAATATTGTTTTCCTTATTTTCTGGGATAGAAAAAAATAAAAATAATATATATATATATATAGGAAGGGGAGAATATAAGAGAGGATAAGTTATCCTCTATAAACCACAAGGTTGAAGGATATAGATAGGGTTTACTCTAATTGTGTGTTGTATCACACATGTATACTCTTATTTATAATTGAATATCATTACAATTTAGGGAAACATGATCATGACTATTAATGACAATAATCCCTAATTATCAGCTAATGATAATTCCCTAATTATAGTGATAAAATCATATCTTCAACACTCCCACTCAAGCATGAGCATATATGTCATATGAACCAAGCTTGTTACATATGTTGTCAACACGAGAACCTTTGAGGTATTTAGTAAACATGTCTGCAAGTTGATCACCGGAGCTGACAAAGTTAGTGATGATTTCTCCTGAGAGCACCTTCTCTCTCACAAAGTGACAGTTAATTTCGATGTGTTTAGTCTGCTCATGGAAGATCGACTTTGATGCAATGTGGAGAACAACTTGATTGTCGCATAGCAGTCTAGTATCCTGAGTGTCTCCAAATTTTAGCTCTTGGAAAAGTTGCCTGAGCCATGTAATCTCGGATGGAATTGCTTCCATAGCACAGTACTCAGCTTCAACATTGGATTAGCAACTATTTTATGCTTCTTGCTCCTCCAAGAGATCAAGTTCCCTCCAATAAGAACATAATATCCAGAACTGGACCTTCTATCTGATGGTGATCCTACCTAGTTAGCATTAGAATAACAGACAATTTTGGCATTGTCTTTATCTCCATATATTAATCCGCGACTTGGTGCATTCTTAAGGTAACATTCCAATGACTATCACATGGTTCCTCCAAGAATTGGCTAACCACACTGACTGCAAATTTGGTCTAGTGACAGTGAGGTAATTAAGCCTGCGTACTAGACGACGATATTTTCTGAGGTCTTTCAATGGCTCCTACTAACTCGGAAGAAGTTTCACATTAGGATCCATGGGAGTATCGCTCGAGCGACAATCAATCATATCTGTCTCAATCAAAATGTCTAAGGCATACTTCTATTGGAAAATGACAATGCTAGATGAGGATTGGGCAACTTCAATGCCGAGGAAGTACCTGGGTGGGCCCAAGTCCCTAGTCTAAAACTGCCTATGAAGGTGAGACTTGAGGTGGAGGATCCCTGTGGAGTCATCACCAGTGATGACGATGTCATCAACATATACGAGATAGAAGCACAAACCAGACTTAGAATGAAGGAATATTACTGAGTGATCAACTTCACAGTGAGTCATACCAAATTCAAGCACAGCGGAGCTGAAACGACCAAACCAGGCACGGGGAGATTGCTTCAAGCCATAGAGTGAGACAAAGCTTACGAACAAGGGAGGAGTCACCGGAGACAAAAAGCCAGATGGCTGATCCATGTACACCTCTTCTTGCAATTGACCATGCAAGAAGGCATTTTTGATATCCAACTGGTGAAGAGGTCAATGTCGGATTGCGTCCATAGCAAGAAAAAGTCAAACAGAGATCATTTTGACCACATGAGAAAATTTTCACCATAATCAAGACCAAAAATCTGAGAATATCCCTTGGCCACCAGGCGAGCTTTATAGTGATCAATAGTGCCATCTAGTGTGATCTTCACCTTATAGACCCAACAACACCCAACAGTGGATTTGTTAGGAGGCAAGGGAACAAGCTCCCATGTGTTGTTGGCATCCAGCATAGCCATTTCTGCCAGCATCGTCTTTTGCCAATTGTGGTCAGCCATGGCTTCACCTGTACACTTTTGGAATAGACACAAAATCCAAAGAAGAGATAAAAGAGTAATAAGAGGGAGATAAACAGTCACAATTAAGAGTAAAAGCATATAAAGGATTGGGATTACGAGTGGATCGAACACCTTTGCGTAGGGAAATGGGAAATTCAATTGCAAGCGATGGTGGTGGACAGATGTTTGGAGTAGGAGATGATGATGGAGGATCAGTAAGTGGCGCTGCTGGTAGTGCCTGTATCCGTCGGTGGTATGTGAGTAGTGGCGGTGGAGTTGGAGCAGGAGCAACGAGTGGTGCCGAAACAACAGGTGAAACCTCCAGAGGGTCATTTTCAACGATGGAAGGAAAGAAAGGAGTAGTCTAAAAGAATGTAACATCAGTAAAGATCAGATACCGTTGAAGTTGAGGAGAGAAGCATCGGTAACCCTTCTGGAGGTGGGAATAACCTAGAAATATACATTTTAGAGACTTGGCAGAGTTTATTTCTACCTGGAAAGTGATCATGGACAAAACATGTACTTCTAAAGACATGGAGAGGAACCGAATGAAGGTCCTATTTAGGATTCAAGATGGAATAAGAAATCTGATTATTGAAAACCAATGGAGGCATGCAGTTAATCATATGAAAAGCAGTAAAAGAAGCACCCCCCCAAAAACGAAGTGGGACATTATAGTGAAGAAGGGTGTGAGTTGTTTCCACCAAGTGACGGTTTTTGCGTTCAGCAACACCATTATGTTGTGGTGTTTAGGCACATGATGTTTGATGAAGAGTCCCTTGCGAGTTTAGGAAGGACTAAAACTGGGATGACAAATATTCTTTTGCACTATGTGTTCGTAAAATTTTAATTAAGGAGCCAAACTGATTTTGAATCTCAACAAAAATACTTTGAAAAATAGAAAAACATCAGAACGATTCTTTATTAGAAAAAACCCAAGTAGAACAAGAGAAATCGTCTATAGATGTGACAAAATAAAAAATCCTAATGTGGAACAAACTTGACTCGAACCCCAAATATCAGAGCGAACTAAGACAAAAGGTGACACAACACGCTTATTATTGACACGAGAACCATAATTGGTATGAGTATATTTACCTAGTTGACACGACTCGCATTGAAAGGACTTAACATTAGAAAGACTTGGAACTAATAGATGCAATTTCTCCAGATTCGAGTGCCCAAGGCGTTGATGTGCGAGAGCTGGAGATGCAGATGAGACACAGCCACAGGCAATCGGAGGCGTAAGCTGATATAATCCTCCAGACTCATGTCCTACTCCAATTCTCAGTCAAGTGTGTCGAACCTGTACAAGAATGGAATTATTAACAAATTGGACAGAAAAATATAGAGCAAGTGAGTTTGCTAATATAGATTAAATTAAAAGGACAACCAAGAACAAATAAGACAAAATTTAATGAAAATTGAGGAAAAGGGTGTGTTTGTCCGATGCCTCGAACTTTAATCTGAGAGCCATCTGTGCGAGTAACAGAAGGCAAGGTGTTTGAAAAAGTCAAGGAAGAGAAAAGAGATTGGTTACCTGTCATATGATCAGAGGCACTGGAATCAAGAATCTAAGGTCCAAGAGAGGAGGACTAAGAAACAAAGGCTACAGGATTACCAGACTGAGCCAGAGGTAACATGTGATGCAAGTTTTGTTGGCTGCTCGAAGCTAGAGAAGCTCATTATACTCAGCAACAGAGATAGTAATCTCTGAACAAAGGTGGTCACTTGGGCCACATTAACTCATCGAGACAATTGTCTTGCTTTGATGTGACAGTCTTCTTCAACATGAACCCAGTTCTTGCAGTAGTGGCAGTGAATACCTCGACCATCACCACGTCCTCCATGATGAGAGGAGTGAGAGACAAAGGCAGAGGAATCCCCAGTAGAAGTGGAAAAGGGTCCGAAGGTATGTGGAATGGAGAGACACAGCAACTGCTCCTGAACTAAGTCATAGGTGGGAACCGTAGGACTCGATAATATCTGATTGCGAATTGCGTCAAGGTCTGATGTGAGTCCAGCAAGAGCAACCACTATGAAGAACTGTCCGCATTGTTTGTAAAAAGTTGTTACATTAGTAGTAAAGGGCATAGTAGAATATCCCGCAATCAAACGATCAAGCTTACCAAGGTGTGTCTACATGTCCATGTTTTCTAACTTAATTTTCATTAAGGTAGTGAATACACTGTAGAAACGATGGACATCGTTGGAGTAAACTTTCTTGGCCTTGGTCCGCACATCATAGCAGGCTGTAAAAGCCTAGTACTATGCCTGAAGGTTGGGAGCAAGAGAGAACCATAGCACGCTGCATCCTATCGATTTGCTTCCAATGGGCTTGATTTTTGGTCGAAACATCCGTTTGTTTGGTGGTTTGGTGATCTGCATGGCCTTGGCATTGGAACCACAACTGAATAGAAGCGACCCAAGTGCTGTAGTTCGTGGTCCTGATTAATTTTTCGCACGGAATCAGCGGAACAATAGTGAACGTAACTGGGGCAGCAAAAATGAGAGAGGCCATCAGAAATTCATTGAAAAGGTGCCAAATAGGGGGTTGGGAAGGTATGTCGGAGGTAGGCGAGTTTGATGGAGGGGTTGCCGGCGAGTTAGTACGCCAGATAGTGGATCACGTGCCGATTTAGTGAGGTCTACTCGTTGGTGAAGAAGTAGTGTGTGGCAGTAGATTAGGAGGCGTTCTGGTTGCCGGAGGGAGGAAACTCTAGGGGTGTGGTCATGTCGGGGTAAGGGGGTCTCGGCGGTGGTGAACAGAGACTTGCGGTTCGATTCGTGTTACTATTCATGCGAACAATAGAGAACGCACATGGAGACAGAAAAAATAATAGAGGAAAAATTTTAACCTATCTCTATGATACCATATAGAAAGGTTTTACTGTAATCGTGTGTTGCATCATACATGTATACTCTTAATTATAATTGAATAACAATACAATTTAGGGAAACCTAATCCAGACTATTAATGACAATAATCCCTAATTATCAGCTAATGATAATTCCCTAATTATAGTGATCAAATCACATCTTCAACAAAGGAAAAGAAATGTAAAAACCTTAACAGGTAACCACAAATCAAATGCAACCTAAGAAGAAAAGAGAGATGGGAGCCACCACAACTACCCTAAAACTCTTGAAGGAAACTCCCTTCACAAAATCACCTCTGAAAAAGGGAAAAAGTAAAACTAAAATGAACACAAACAACACAACCATCGCCTTCAATAAAGGAGATAACTAAAAGCTTTCAAAAGAACCTAGACAAGCCTTCTAGTTCCTCTAGATCATCCATAATTTATTTGTTGCTTTTTGTACTTTCTTCGTACTATAGATATTTGGCAGAAAAACTACCTTTACCTCCATACCCAAAGGATCAACCGCCGTTATCCCCATTGAATCAAGAAGTTATTTTGGATCACCCAAATCACTTGCATTTTCCAAAGGTCTTCCTCATCCATGGCCCTTTTCACTTTGACCAAAAAGTTTCAGCTTTTCAATATCTGGACAAGGAAGAATTTCCTTTCTAGAATCAGCATTGAAAGAATGACATCTAGGATACCATTCTCTTCTATGCGATCCTTGCAGCCTAAACTTACGGTATTATTAATTTGAACAATTTGTTGTAGAAAAAGCTCCTTCACTCCTTGTAAGATATCATCAATATAGGGACACTCTTGCTCACCATTCTATTGATCAATTTTTTCTCTTAAGCCATCCAGAAGTAGACATTTACATCTTCAAAATTAACCTCTTGCCCTTTCTGGAAATTTGAAAACCCAAACAAGTTTCAACAACCTCTGCACTTTCTTGTTGAAAATAATCTTTTCACTCCTTGTAAGTTATCATCAATGTCAAAACACCCTGCCGAACATCCTATTGCTCATATTCTTCCCTTAATTCATCCAGAAACAGACCTTCATTGTCTTCATAAAAGGAATCAAGATCATCTTTATCATATAAACTCTGCCGGCCCACCTCTGTACCTGCAAATGGAGAATCTTCTTCAATCTCTTCAAGAGTCAATTTGAATCCTGAATTTTGCAGGCATTCTTAACAACATTGTTTAATTTCACCCTATCTATCCTGTCTTTGTGCATAGTAGAGAAAACTCTAGACAGACCATAACTGTAGAAAATGCTTCAGCATTTATCTCTTTCCCATCAGAACTCTGACCTTTGCCAAACTCTCTTTGGGAACTATGTTGATTGTCAGCATTGCTGATGTGACCAGATGTTGTAAGTTTGTAACTGCCAAAGCAAAGCACTTCCCATATGCCAATGTGCATCTCCACCAAACACCACTGATTCCTTTCACAAATTAGAGGACCAATAACAAGAGGCATATGCCTTCGCCCTTCACCTACTTTCTTAACAGCCCAGCAGTATCCTTTCCTAAAGGCATAATAACAGTAGTGTTGGAAACAATTATTAGTGTTGCCCTTATAATGGCCTACTTTCCAATAGGAAGTATTTGAGAAACAGATGCGGGATGTATCCCCACACTCCTGTGAGCAGCTTTTTGTAATATCTTCTAGTTGTTAATTGTTAAAACTTGTCCTTTCTTTGTTTTAATATATCTGTAATTTTGTTTATGAATTTGGTAAAATATTTCAAAGTTTATTGCTCATGTCTTAACAGATCAATGCATCAGATTGTCGAAACGGGGCTGCTGTCAAGCAAAAATTTGGATCGACTCTTGAATCAAATCACGGAAAGTTCAAAAGGTTTATTAATGTGTCCTGTCAATGCTTGCTAAGAACTGTTGTTACTAAAAACATCTGTTGCTGTGTTATTTTATTTGGGAAAACCTAAGTCCCACATCGGCTAGAGATAGTGCCAAGATAGAGTATATAAGTGGAAGAAAACCCTCACTTCATGAGCTACTTTTTGGGGTTGAGTTAGGCTCAACTCACATTCTAAGATGGTATCACAAGCTATTCTAGATTCATTAAATTGGTCACCCACCATGTTATGCTCATACCAAGCTCAAAAATGTTGGGCATGAGGGGGAGTATTGGGAAAACCCAAGTCCCATATCGGCTAGAGATAGCGTCAAGATAAAATATATAAGTGGAAGGTAATCCTCACTTCATGAGCTAGCTTTTAGGGTTGAGTTAGGCTAAACCCACATTCTAAGATTATCTGACCATACTTTAGCTCATATGTGCTTTCACTTTCCTTCAATATTTTGTTGACTTATTTGAGTCTTAATTTTGTCTAAGAAAGAGCATTTCTTCTTTCACAGGTAATTGGCACTTCATTTAAATTTACATGGGAATATAGATGCCCTTGAGGAAATGCCATAGACTAAACAATACTATATGTTGGGTAGATGAAAGCATTGTGTTAGTAGTTGTTGCAAAATCAAATAATTCTATGCTGTCTTTAAATTAGTAGTTTGATTTTTTCAAGCTCTAGTAGGGTGATTATCCAATTAAGAGAGAAGCAAATTTGAAAGAAACCTTGTGAGAACCACACCACAAAACTTAGTCATTGTAGTTGGAGAGCCCAAAGTCTTACAAACCCCACACTAGAATTCCATACTTCTAATGGGACTCAAGTCCCAAACTTTGCAATTGGATCCTATCATCGCACCATGCTCTGCAGCTCCAACACACATGCAGGTTGTTTGTGCACTAGCCCTTTAACTAGTCTCGGGCAGACATTGCAATTGCCGGTAAGAGATTAGTATTTTACTCCCTAAAGTGTTTTTTACTTAGTTTCTGTATTTCTTGTAATCAGAGGTTAGTTAACTGTTTCTCACAGTTAACTAATTCAGGTTAGGTTAGTTTTCTATTAGACAATTGTAAGTACAACTGTCAACAGCTTTATCATTCTGTTATGCAACTGCCTATATGTACTGTTTCATTCCCCGATCTATGGTCTGGTTGAATCCTCATCAATATAGAAACACTTTCCTCTCTCTCTCTCTCTCTTTCTCTCTTCTCCCTAAATCTCTTTAGCCGGTGTCATCACTTGTTTGCAGATAAGAGACATGGTGGTAGACTATGAGCCTATGACACTAATTGATAAAAATAACTTGGGAAAACCACACGACATAAGTTAGTGGTTCTAGTTGGAGAGTTCAAGGGCTTATAAACCTCACACTAGAATCCCATACTTCCAATGTGAGACTCAAGATCCATACCTTGCAATTGGATCCTAACAAAATTTTAGATGTTCAGGATAGTAAAGGCATTAGCAAACTATTAAGAAGCGTTGTTGAAGTCCCTAAATGTCTTAAGCAATAACCTTGTAATGTGGGCTGGAGTGCAGGATGGGCTCCTAAATTCATTCTTCAGTGAGATAGAGAAATCAAATGAATGGGTTTAAGGGTAAGGGGAAAACAAGAGTATGGAATTTAATGTTGAATTTCTTCATTGCATGGTTTTCCTTTTCAATCTTATTTTAATAGAATCAAGTTACTCACTGTAAGAACCCTTTCTGTCAATCTGTTCTGTGGTAATATCTTATATGGTGCTTCTCTTTCAGGTTATTGGATCACACTGAGAGTCCACATAAGAAAACTGTGAAGTTGCTTCCAAGTCCAGCTTTGCCTAATGGTATAGAAGCTGAGGAGATGGGTGATGGGGTGATTGAACTGATAACCATTTCCGATGATGAAGCCTGTAGTCTTGGTGGAACCTCTCCAAGGTTACGTGGCAAAAGTAATGTATTTACATGTGGTAGTGTCCAAACTCTAATTCTAGTTGAGGATGTGGACATCCTTTTTCCTGAAGATCGTGGATGTATTGCTGCCATACAACACATTTCTGAGACAGCAAAAGGGCCAATTATATTGACCAGCAATAGTGAGATGACTTGTTACAATAATGCATCATTGCTCAACATATAGCTTTGGTCAATGCGTTCATATTTATGACGATGTCATTTTTTCAAATTAGGTAATAATGGTGGCCTACCAGATAGTTTTGCAAGACTACATGTTTCTTTCTCATTGCCATTGCCAGATGAGTTACTTTGCCATATGTACATGGTATGTGCTTTGGGATTTCCAACTCCTCAGAACGGAAAATTGAAAGCGAAATTTATACTTCTATGGATGACCTGCAGGTTTGTGTCACAGAAGAAGTCAACATCAATCCTCTTTTACTGAAAAATTTTATCCAGTCTTGTGATGGAGATATTCGTAAAACCATTATGCAACTTCAGTTCTGGTTCCAGAGTAAAAAATATAAAAAAGGTGTGTTACACTTACATAGCAATTACTTTTGTTGCATGTGGATGTTTATGACTTAAAGAAAACCATAGTTCAAATTTGGGCTTATTATTGTGTGCTTTGATTGCTCTCTTTTTAAGGCCTACTTTTTTTTTCATTTGTGTTAGCAATAGCTTGTAGCATGTACACAGAAAAGAAAACAGCTTATTATATTATTTATCGATTAATTTTGGAGAAATATTTAAAAGGTTAGAGAAGTTAGATCAAAATACTTCTATCAAGAGAGATAGGGATCAGCTATTTTGTAATTGTGAGTAATCAGATTAGGGGGAAACCAATATCAATTACACTTTTATTTATTTATTTGTTCATTCTCTTTGAACAAATTATTTGACATATATAGAAATTATCTTCCTTGAGTTTTCCATGATGGTTATTTTTTAATTGAGCACATATAGATCAATTGGAAAGAGATTGTCCTCACTTGACCGACTGGCTGTCTCGAGTTCAAATCCTCGGAATGCAAATGTGTTAAAACCTGATAAAGAGAGCTTTGTCACCCTTAGTGGTCCTGTTTAACTCATGCTCAAATAAGATGAATCAAACCCAAAAACCAGCCTCTACATGTACATATAGCCTCCCCAGACTTTACTAGGTGGGAGCCTCGTGCTAGTTTGCCCCCTTTTTAACTAGTCTTGAAGCAAAAACTGAAGATTTTTCCCCCCATCCCTTTTCACTCACTATTTTCTTTAATACATTTTCAATTTTATGACTTCAACTTGATGGAAAGATTTTTTTTTTCACAAGGTACTTCTAGAAACTAACAACTCAAATATATAAATTGTGTGTGAATATAAATGCATATGTGATTAATATTGCAAATAAGACAACATACAATTCCCATTGCAGAAATGTAAACATTTTCTTTCTTTACTGTCCAGACAGGAAAGTGCAGAAGGTGTATGGCTCACTTCCTTTTGATCTTGAGGCTTGTCATCAGATAATACCAAAGATGCTACCCTGTGATTATCCCTCAGAGTTATCCAAACTAATTGAGAAGGAAATTGCTAACTCAATAACCATAATGGAGGACAACTCATGCTCGCAGGGGTTAGTTAATAAAGAGCTAGACATAAATGAAAGGAAAAATGATTTAGATGTGCAATTTATGAAGACTGATTATTTAGAGGCCAAGGTTGAGAGGATCAAGAGATCTCTTACAGACTGCAGTAGGTTTGAAAGTCAACATAGTGCTATTTCTGAACTATCACATTGTTCTGGATCCCTGGTAACATCCTCTTGGCAAAAGGATCAAAGTAAACATATAGTGATGTCCTCTGATTCTGAGGAGAAGGATCCAAACAATGGACATTCTCTAGACGTTCATGAGGAAGTTTACAAGAGACATTCCCTTGAAAGCAACAGTGAATATCTATGTAAGTTTCAAACGAATCAAGCCTACCCCAGTACATCATTTTGTAAACTGGTTTGTTCTGGTCTGGAAGATTCAGAGGAGGAACGGTATAAATATGTAGAAACTGCTCATGATGCATGCTTAAATGAAACATGTAAATCGTTTGATATGTCCTGTTTTCCAGGAACAATATCCATTCCTGAGACAGCAATTCAAAATGGAATAAAGCCAATGTCTGGACCAGTGTCTTCTGGCTGCCATGCTGATCCGGTAGAAGTTTCTCTGAATAATGAGCTGACACCGTTCACTTTCAGTGTTTGTCAGTCCTTAGACAAATTGCCACAAAATTCTGATTCATTGGTAAATACTGAAATTCCGGAATCTTTTTCAAAAGCCGCAGTGCAAAATCTCAGAGATGGGAACACGGAAACCTCAACTGTGTGTAATGTAATAGATGAGTGCGGCCATGCTGATTTTAAATGGAAATCAAAGTTTGCTGAGTCCAGTCCATCTATGGCGATGGATATGGTACATTTGTGGAGGAAACATCGTATTTGTCAAAAGGATTTAGGACAGCATGACAACCCAGAACTGGGTGTTATTCAAGTTGTTAAACTTACTAGTGGACTGACCAATCTAATTTCTGAAGCTGACTTACTGTTTCATGGTCACCAACAAAAACAATGTGTAAGTGCCTTAAAAAAGTTTTTCTTCATTTATATTGTTTTAGTACCTTAATTATGATAATAATGAATGTGCACTTGTGCAGGGTATTATGGAGCCTCTGATGTCCCTTTCCGATGAAGCCATATATAGTTGGTATTATGAACAAATGATGATGTCTACTGTTGCTGTACATGGTTTTTGTTTTTATGCCAAACGTATATCAGATGTGGGATCTAAGTTTGGTTTTATGAATGAGGTAGATCTAACTTCAGAGATGTTGGCTTGCACTACTAATGTTATGGCACTGGGAAACTTGTCTAGACAGGACCAAACAAAAAGCACAAGTATCCATGCCAAAAAGCAATTAGAGGTGAACGACCCAACAAATATTATGAAGAGGTATTTGTCCTTGACTTCATTTTAATTGTTAGTGCACACAATTCTTTTAGAATTTAATGGTCATACACTGACGTATAAAACAGTTTCATTGTTATCTAATCACAGACCACCATGTAAATAAGTGTGTTGACTTTTACAATCACTACTTTAAAGTCATATCAACAGTGGTTTATGATTAGATAACAATATAAAACTGTTTTACATTTTCTCATTCTTTTAACTTAAAAAATATTTTTCGGTATTTGCTTAATGTCAGACTTACTTCAGCAATTTAATGAAAAACAGAACATGTTTGTCCAACGCGATCCGGTCTATCATTCCTGCAAGATCGTCATTATCAATGAAAGGTCTTGCGTTCAATGAATATATATCTTCACTACGCCAAATTTCATTTTCAGAAGGTTTCCGCATTTCACATGGTTCTGAAAATATGAGAAAACGAAGGTACATGTTTGTGAAGCAAAATCAGTTTTCAGCATTCTGATTAATTGAAAAAGTTAACCAAGAATGGCTTAATCAGTTTTCCGCATTTCGCATAATGTCTTAATGCAGGCGGGTTGCTCCACATTATTTGAGCAGAGGTAGAATGGCGTTGTCCCCTGAAATTATATCATTGGTGTGTGAAGGTGATTTGTTCAGAAATATTTCTTCACAATATACTGCTAACATGGAAAGCAACTGTACATGATTAAACTTTAGAGCGTACATTTAATTTAAAAATAAAGCCATTAGTTCTGTGAAAATAAGAGTTGGTGTTTGGCATAGGACGAGGCCAATATGGCTTATTGACGCCTATGATTACGATCATGGGCTGAGATTGTAAAATAAACCATAGCAGCGAAGGATTAGCACAGGAGCTAGGAATTGTAAAATTTATTAATTGTAGACGTGTTATTTATTGTTCAAATAATCTTATTTTAACTAGAATTCTGTAGGGGCTGCCTTAATGCATCAAATTGCAATCTTAGAGCATGTTGCTTCGTCTATATGATAGATCATATTGAATGTTTGTATCTATATATCTCTCCTTATAAATATTAATTAAATAAATCCTAATCATTTTAGTTAGATAAGATTTGACTTGAGTATTTTTTTAAAGTCCTTGTAATATATTAATATACTAATATTAACGATGTTGTTAATAATATCATTAGTATTAATTTGTCAACAATATTATTAATACTAAAAGTGTATTTAAGACACTTTATTTTAGAACAGTATCATGGCTTTAAAATATTCCTTTAAAGGAGGCAAAACAGTGGAGATTAAAAAAGAAGACAAATACATGATAGAATGTCTTGTAACCTAAATTTTTCACTTTTTTTTTTAAGAAACCAAAATTTTTTACTTGACAACGTGAAAGGGAAGAAATTTATTTTTTTTTACTTAGGTGTTACTTAGATATCATTATTGATAAATCTAACGAATGTCCAATCATCATTTATTTATGTGTTCTCTTTTTCTTCCTTTTATTTACAATATATAACAACCGTACGTCCACTTAAATTTTTATGACGTCAAGCATATGTGCTTCTTAGTTATGATCATTAAGTTTTTTTTTTTTTTTTTTCAAATTATCATTTAACCGACAGGAAAAATGTAGTTCCACGATAGGAGTTAATTCCAGCCACAAGGCAGAGCCAACAATGCGGTAGTACGTAAATCGCAAGTTAATTAAATAAATATTTTAGTGCATGTTTTAATTACACTTAATTATGTTTTTAATCTTTAGCATAAATTTGATTTTGTCATCTAAATTTAAAATAAATCACTTTAGTTCCTATAATTTTAAAAAAATAAATAAATATGTTTTCATACATATAAAATATCTCTTTTTTATATTATTACCTATTTTTTGTTTTCGTATCTATAACTGATTTTTTATTTTCATACCTACGGTTAATGTTTGTCCATTAAGTGATGACGTGCCGCATTAGTTTTAAACATTTTTTTTATAGTTGTTAGAATCAATTAAGTTGATGCTAATTTCTTGATCCTAAGTCATCACATTTGTTTCTAAAAAAAATTTGTTTATTTTTATATCATTGTAACTAGAGTCGACTAAACCGATGCAAATTTTCTAATTTATTCCCAAATGACTTAAAAGCCGCTACGTTAGTTTTTGAAAAAATTTTGTTTATATTTTTTATTGTATCTAGAGTCAGTTAAGTCAATGCTAATTTCTTGTTTCTAAATTATTTTTGAACGGTTAAGATTGAGTATGTCATCGTAGTGACAATGAACTCAGCATCACCAGTGGGACGGCCTCACGACACCAAGGATCCCTTCTTCCACGAGCTTTACTACCTTCTTATTCTTCTTCTCCTTCTCTTTCTCTTTCTCCTTCTCAAAGTTGGAGAACAAATTAGAATCAAGAAACTAGCATCAGCTTAGCCAACTCTAGAGACAATAATTAAAAATAAATAAATAAAATTCTTAAAAAGACGTGTCAATGATAATGTGATTTGTTATGTCATCACTTAATGGACAAACACTAATAGTAGGTATGAAAACAAAAAAGAAATATTTCAAGTACCAAAAGCAAAAGAAAATAATTTAGGTAGTAATCTAAAAAAATGTATTTTATAGGCATAAAACATATTTAAGTGTGAGTTAATTAGACTTAATTATGTTTTTAGTCTTTTAAATTTAGAATAAGTTTTTTTTTGTCATCTAAATTTAAAAGAGTTAACTAAGCTTTTAGAACTTAAATTTTTTCGAAATTCAGTTTTTTAGTCTCTAAACAAAAGTTTGATTGATCAAAGTCTCTAAACTTTTTTCACTAAGATTTTTAGTTTTAAATTTTTGTTTGACCGGTCAAGTTCCCTAAACTTTTAAAAATTTTAGTTTTTAATCCCTAAATAAAAATTTAAACTCATTAGTTTTATTTATTTGATGAGATTTGAGAGACTAAAAATCAAAATTTTAAAAAAGTTAAAGAACATTATCCCGTCAAATTTTTGTTTAGGAAATAAAAACTGAATTTCGTAAATGTTTAAGAATTTTGACCCATCAAACTTCTATTTAAAGATCAAAAATTGAATTTCAAAAAATTTTAAAAATTAAAAACTTAGTTAACCCAATTTAAAACAAATCACTTTAGTTCCAATAATTTTTTTTTTTTAAAAAAAGTTATTTTAATCTTTCTACCCAAACAACTCCTGTCCAAACGTCGTTGGAATATATACATTAAAGTTTGAAAGAAGATGAAGGCTACGACGAATCACCTTAATAAGCGGTTCACCATGGACCATGATTTGGAGATGTTGGATTAATCTTGAAATCATAGATCATTTTATACCGAATTTCATCACCCAACTCCTCTGACTATCGTTGACCTTCGTCAGAGGCTGTCCCAACGATGGTCAAATCTGCATCGATGGAGGGCTAGCTCCACCACGAGAGATTTTCTCCAACTCGATCTCTCCTCCAATAACTTCACTGCTCATCGATGGTGTTCTACGAGTTCATTGGTCCTCTCCCCAAGTTGTTGTTGAAACTTTAGAGTTTGGAATTACTAGATTTTTTTATATTAATCCAATGACCGAACTTGGATCCCATGTCGCCCGACTACCACGTGGCTACCGATCGATAATGATGAAGAAGGAATGCACAACGAGCAAAGTGGAGATTTTGAGCTCGAAGAGGTTGGTTGAGGCGGTAGAGGTGTGAGAACTGAGAAGCGAAAACCTTTGACGATGTTAATGAGGTAGCACGCGGCGACATCTATGATAAGCCAGCGATGGTCACCAAAGACTTGTCAAAGGAATCCAGCAGTGACGGATTTGCGAGGAAAACATGCATGCTATTGTGTTTGATAGTAAGAATGCAAAATTAAAATAGGCTGTCATGTAATTAAGCAACTCATAATTTATTAGCCATGTGACTAAAGCCTCTAATGTCTCGTAATTTATTCGTATGTAATATATATAGGACTTTTTTACGTACCGAAACATGGAAAAAAAAGTTCTTATTCTTTAAATTTATAAAAGTTAAAATACTAGTTAATACAAATTAACTGTGTATGAAAAGTTTAAAAAATGTTAGTTACAAACTTATAATCGTAACTGTTAATTTTTTTAATAACAAATTCTTACTTTAAAAGCCATGATCTCTAATATAAAGACAAGGAAAGTTAAACAAATATTGGTGAAAACAGTTGCATATTTGTAAAAGATGGAGAATATATTGGGAAATACGTACCCGCTACTCAAAGAGATTAATACCGAGTTTGCATGCAATGGAGCTTGAGGAAATTAAAGCATTGATTTTTATAGTATATATTATTATGATGCATTTGTTATTTAACTACTTCACGAGTTGCCAAAATGCTGGGCGCTGAACGCTAATTCGTTTGTATTATCTTTTATTCTGGACCATTCTCTCATCTGAATACTCAATGTATATAATTGATATAGGATATGTTGGTCGTGCTCCATTAGCTTGCCTGCCAAATCCTATTCTCAAGTTTTAACTCTTTATAACTTTATAACGAGTTATTCTGCACCTGTCTGAAGATAGAATATTTTGTTGGAGTAGCTAAAATCTTGGATGAGGTATTCGAGGAATTTTTACGTCAAGTTCAGGTGTGATTATCCTCAGGTGTTTAAATTAGTAAGGGGTGTTTCAAGTTATTTACTCTTATTTTGGGATAATATTATCAGGAATATAAAAATGCGAATGACATGTTAGTTTTTTTTTATAAAAAAAAAAAACTTTTAACAACTAAAATTTAATGAAAATCTTTTTGATATGTTTAGGAACAATTAAAACATCTATATGGTTGATATTATATTATAGACTTCCTCCAAATTTAAATATAAGAAATCAAATATTAGAAAATTTTAATTAATTTTATCTTTTTTAATGTTAATATTTTTAAAATATTCTTCATTTAATTGAGGTGTTAGTTTCAATGATAATATTATATAAATTGTTGTATAAATATGATTATATACCGTGTTTTTTTGTTTTATTTATTTATTCACCGCTATTTGATGGGTGTAGTATATACGTGGAATAATTTCTTTTCTAATTCATAAGGGAGATTATATTACACTTTAGTTTTTCTTTTTGTGTCTGTGTATTTAACCATGTTGATTGTAGAAAACATGCAAGTGATTGCCTCAATTTGAATCTATTGTGAGAGCTACTTTTAACCACAAAGATTCTGAGATTGTGAAGAATACATTGTTCAAGTTACGAAACGGTCTAATAAACAGTGATTGGTTGACTCCTAATGTGAGGCAAGAGTTAAAGGATTATTGGGCTGGAGCTGGTTTCAAAGAGAAGAGTAATAGTGGCTAGAAAATCAGGTAGTTGATAGTGGAGCCTGGTTGTATACTAGTGGATATGTTTCTACTGTAGTACATCGTAAAAGATTGGTAATTAAAATCATATGTTCAACTTAAGATAGGGGTAGATGGCTAAGAGCCTTCCTGTGTTCAAGGTCAGGAAACACCTCTAGAAAAAAGAAAGAAGACAGGTTTTCCTTGCTAATACTTGCCCCCTTTCATTAACAACTTGACTATTTATAGGCTTACAATTAACATAATTGCAGAAAAGGTAAAAGACAAAAATAACAAAATGGTTAGAGCACTAGGAGACAACCTCTAACAAATTCTAATTTCACTACTAACTAATTCTCCTCTAGAGAGTAACTACCTAGTGGATGAATTCTTCCCATCCCTTTGGCCTTTTGCTAATCCTTTTGGGCCTGAGCTTACCTGCAGGATTCAGAGTGCTATCATTTCCTACTGCTTCAAGAAGCACCTTGTCCTCAAGGTGGTAAATGTCCTATACCTTAGTCCAATTCTCCCAAGTGGAGTCTTTTGGTTGCAATCCCAATCATTGAACAAGGACACGCAGTTGAGGTGGATCCGAAGAGTCCCACTTATGGTCCAAGATAGTTAAAGGCTCAATAACAGGTTTACCTTCCAATGATGTTGTTGGAAGGGGCTGATATGATAATATGGGACCATGGTGAGGTTTCAACAATGAAACAGTGGGTTGATTTATGCGGAATCATGAAGAGCCAACCTGTAAGCAACTGGACCAATAGTCTCTGTGATTTGATAAGGGCCATAGTAACGCTTACCCCGTTTCTGTAGTTGTTGCCTGATAAAGAGGTTTGACAGTATGGGCGTAATTTAACATAACCCAATCACCAATAGAAAAAGTGACGTCCATGCGATGTGCATCAGCAATCTTCTTCATCTTTTCTTGGGCTCGCTCAAGTTTCTTCTTAAGAACTTGGAACATGTCCTGGCGCGAAGTAAGAAGAAAATTTAATGCCTCGACAGATGAGGTACCAACTATATAATTGGGGATGCTAGGTGGCGGTTTACCATAGATGACCATATGGGGTTAAGTTGGTGGTCGAATGTAACAATGTAACAGTCGTCCCTTGGGTTTTCTTTTAAATAAATAAACAAGTAAATAAATAAATAAAAATAAGAAGAAATAAAATTAGGTCATCAGTTTCCTCACTATATAAAGGAACTTTTAACCCTAAATAACTTTGTAAAAACATTTATGTTCCTTTTTCTCTGACTCTCAAGAACCCTAACAAAGCAACCAGAGAAGAAGCTCTAGAAAGCAGCAGAAACACCACCATTGCTAACGGAAAATGCTTGAGCGACTACCTCGAGGTAAGGAATGAGTTACTCACGCTTGAATATTAGAATGAACATGTGTAGGGATCCCTAGAGGATTAATTTTTGGGTTGTTTTATGAAATGTAATTTTTGTTCTTATGTTTTAAATTGTGGCTTGATTATGTTTGATAGAAAAATTGGTGTCTTGATGCAAAATTGTTGTGAGATTGACGTGTTCCTGTGTTGAGTGGGAATCCTAAAAAAAATTGGGTTTTTTTCTAGTTGATGAATTAAGCAAGGAAGAATTTATCATAAAGGGAGCGTGTGCTTTCTGTTACTCTATTGTATGATTTTCTTTAGATGATTTCCTCCTTTTTGCCAATAATAAATTCTATCAAATTATATTTTACTCTTGAAATAATTCTGAAAAAATTGTGATTAATTTCCATGGTGATGGTGCAGTGCTCAAAATCAAGATTTTGTTTCTCATTGTTGGATTTTCATGGCTTCATTGAAATGCATTTAGGATATACATATATATGTATATAAACCTTTGATTGTTATTTATATATTTTTTTATTTTTATCTAAGGATATATTTATATTTACTGTTATTATATATATATATATATATATATATATATATATATATATATATATATTCAATAAGTTTTTAATATATTTATGTTAATTTTTTTAGTATGTTAATTACTTATATATATACATACATATATATATATATACACACACACACATGTAATACATGTAAATATATTTATAAGCCTTGAAGTTAGATATATTTTATTATTGTTATTATGCATGTTTACCTATCTGTTAGTATATTTTGTAATTAGTTAAATTGTGAGATATTAAATTGTAGACATGAGATATGGTTGTAAATAAGTGTGTGGTTAATACTTGATGTAATATTACTTATGTTGTGAGTTGTGAATTATACAATAACATGATTGGTGTTTATCTTGAAAAAAATATTTATGCGCAAAATGTTAAAAGAAAAGTGTAGGATTCTAAGTTAGGAACCTAAAGTGTTAAATTGTAACACAATGTGTTAGACATGTTTGAAACACAAGTGTGAGGTCGTGGATATTATATAATTCATGAACAATGTCTGTGTGCAAAAATTGTTTTTAGGGGTTGGACCTGAATAAAGAAGGTGAGGCCCTAACGGATTCTTCGGAGTCTAGGCCTTGAGGGTAAAGACACTCAGTTTGAGTGCTCCTTTAAGCCTATGTTGATCTCATATGGTTGGAGCATTCTCGCAAAACAGAGTGACCCTGATTGGCCACCTTATGATTTTACTTAGTGAGAGTGACCTGACATACCCATTGTGTGGCATGTCTTGTTATGTACTCCTAAGTGCTCTAGTGTGGTTTTTCACTGACATGGTATCACAATGCATATAGATTTGAGTCTCAATATAATTATTGCATAATGCCTGTGAATTGTTTAAGATGAAATTGGTGAGTGTTGTTATGTCTTGACTCGAGTGTATGATTCATGTGTAATGTGATTGATAATTGAAATATGAATTTTAAATGATAAAGTGGTGAAGTGACGTGGATTGAATTAAGTTGAGTTATGCTATAAATAATTATAGTATTTTGCTTGTGTTTTTGTTTATCCGTATTTTATTTAGAAATGTGGTAGCTCACTCCCAGTGTGTGTTTGTGTTTGGGTTGATTGCCATTTTGTTTCAGGTGAACCAACATATAATGAGTTTCATGCTGGAGATGGAAAAGCTTTGCCTGTGATAGGGAAATGCTATGATAAATGTGACATCATGACATTGGGTTTTTATTTTGTATGTTATAATTCCATGAATGATATAGTTGTTTTATGCTTTCTGATTTAGTGTGATTTCTCTTCATTCAGAATGGGTGGCCTTGTTTTGAGCTGAGATAATTTTATCATTTATTTGAACAAGTTCTATTATGATTTCACTAAGTGGATGTGAACCTTTTATCCTTTTGAATTGTTTTTATTTAAATATATTTTAAAAATTTTAATTAATTCCGCATTGTTTTTCCTTTTATTCTTAGTATATATTTGTGTGGGGTAGGAGGTGTCACATTTAGTGGTATCAAAGCCAGGTTGGACCTTTCGGCCATGTGTGTTATGAGCTTTCTGTCTTTTCTTGTGTACTCTGATGTATTGTTGTGTTTTATTTTATTCTGTTAAGAGGTTTACTCTATTGTGTTGGTATATTTCTCAAAGTTTTTGCTTCTTACCTGACATAGGAAGTAATGGCTGCGAGAAATGAGCGGGAATGACTTTTTACTGAAGCCTTGAACAACTTGGCACAAGTTATGGCCAATCAGGGAGGCAATGGAGAAGCAGCTGTGTACCATGGTTTAGATCGCTTTTAGAGGAATAACCCACCTACCTTCAAGGGCGGTTATGATCTTGAAGGCGCTGAGGCTTGGTTGAGGGAGATTAAGAAGATCTTCTGAGTGAGGAAGTGTCAGGACCAACAGAAGGTGTTGTTTGCTACTCCCATGCTGGCAGATGAGGCATAGTACTGGTGGAAGAACACTCACCCAAGTCTGGAGGGAGCAGGTGTTGTTGTCCCATGGGAGACTTTCAAACAGACTTTTATGGAGAAGTATTTTCTAGAAGACGTGAAGAATAGGAAGAAGATGAAGTTCCTCGAGCTAAAACAGGGGAGCGTGACGGTGGCAGAGTATGCAACTAGGTTTGAGAACCTGGTAAGGTATTTTCCTCATTATCAGGGGGAAGTTGGGGAGAATCCAAATATGATAAGCTTATCAATGGCCTCCGACCAAAAGTGAAGATAATGGTGAACTGTCACAACATCTACAACTTTGCACAACTGACCAACATGTGTAGGATCTTTGACAAGGATCAATGGAAGAAGGTCGCATTCTACAGGAATGCCAATGCTAGTCAAGGGAAAGAGAAGAAGCCTGTAACTCACAGTCATGCTAAATTGTATTATGCCCCTCCTGGGAAATATGGAAACCCTTTTGGGGGACAGAGGACTGCAGGATTCTAGCCCTTCAGTGGAGGACTTCACTCCACTAGTGGGAGTTCTCAGCCAGTTAACAAGATGTCTCAGCCTATTGGTAGATGTAGCGGTGGTGGTGGTGCTCCTGCAACTGTTTCTACATCACTCAGGTATAGGAAGTATGGTCAGCTTGGGCATATTGCTTGTGAGTGCACAGATTGAGAGGTGACTTGCTTTAAATGCCAAGGTAAGGGCAACATCAGTACCAATTTCCCACATCCGAGGAAGAAGAAAAGGAGTGGAAGTTTGAATAACCAAAGTGGACGACCGAGGACCACTGGGAGAGTGTTTGCTCTTAGTGGTGCTGATGTCGCACAGTCCAATGATCTCATCCAAGGTATGTGTTTCATAAGTCAAGTCCCATTGATTGTGTTGTATGATTCAGGTGTGACGCATTTGTTTATTTCTCGTGTTTGTGTTGAAAAACTTGCCTTGCCTTTGTCTTCTTTGAAATTTGACTTGATTGTGGATACACCTGCTAGTGGGTCTGTTTTAACTTCTAATGTGTGCTTACAATGTCCTGTCTGAATTTATGATAGATAGTTTTTGATTGATTTGTTTGTTTTACCTTTGAGCCAGATTGATGTTATTCTTGGTATGGACTGTTTATCTTCCAACCACATCTCATTAAATTGTTTTGAGAACTTTGTTGTCTTTCCTGAGTCTAGTGTGAGTGAAGGTGATATGTTTTTGTTTGCTAACCAAGTTGAGACATCTTTGAGGAAGGATGCACAGGTATACATGATCTTAGCTAGTATGAGTGCCGAGACCAAAACTCATGTGAGGGAAGTGGGAATAGGCCAATCCGGCATCACTTCTATCTTTGATGGCTCAGGCTCAACTCCATTTGTTGACACGATGTGGCCTAGGTAGTCTATACGGCGTTGGCCAAAAGTACACTGGGGAAGTTTGAGGTAAAACTCTCCCTACTGCAAAGTCTTAAGAGCCCAGTCCAAATGGTCCAGTGTTTGTCGAAAGTGCGACTACAGACTAAAATATCGTCAAAGAACACTAACACAAATTTGCATATGAAGGGTCAAAACAAGTCATTCATCGTGGCTTGGAAAGTGAACAGTGCATTGCAGAGTCCAAACGGCATGACAACGAACTTGTAATGCCCTTGATGGGTGCGGAACACCATTTTGGAGATGTCGGATTCCACCATCCGAATTTGATGGAAACCTTGTGCAAGGTCCACCTTAGAAAACCAAGTGGCATGACCCAAATTTTTTAAGAGTTCGTCAATGGTAGGCAAAGGGAACCTATCCTTGACGGTAATGGTGTTTGAGGCCCGATAATTGATGCAAAATTGCCATGTGTTGTCCTTCTTCTTAACAAGCAAACCTGGCGAAGAATAAGACTGCGGTTGGGTCGAATGAGGTTTCTTTGGAGTATGCCTCGACTTGTTTCTCGATCTCTTGCTTCTAGAAATAGGGGTACTAGTAGGGTCTAACATTCACAGCCTGGGAATTGGGCACTAGGTGAATGGTGTGATCAATTGGTCTTATTGGGGGAAGGGAAGTAGGTTGTCTGAAAAGGGGTGAACATTGGTCTAATAGGTACCCGAGTTTTAGAAGAGGTAGGGTGGTGGTAGTGTTTGATAGGTTGGTGGTATCTTGGAGTTGAAGGTGGAAGAAGGTCCTCACTTGGGCTATGTCCAATAAGCGCTTCACTTGGCCATGCGTAGCCTCTGTTGGGCCAGGCCCAGTGCACCCCTGTAATGTGATGTTCTAACTTCTCCATGAAAGAGACATCACACTTAGCTTTTTGCACTCCTGGGCAAAATAATAAAAAAAAAAGCAAGGGACAAATCTAGAGACATTAAAGAGAAACAGACAGACACAACAACAATTACATATTTCTCAATATCTCGAGGAATGAAAAGAATGGGTAACATCCAACACGTAAAGAGTTAAAGAATCAAGGTCGTCATGAAAATCATCCAAGCATCTCAAACATGGCAAGATAGTCAATCAGCTCAAGAATGAAAAGTGATAAAGCCTCACAAGATATGCACTCTATCTCTCAAGTGTCTAGGCTACTGTTTACTCTCAGAGCACCCATGAAAACAAACACCACATCGACTTGGCAAGACTCTAAATTTGACAACCACATCACAAGCACATGCACATGATGATCAAAAGGTCTTTTAAGGTTGTAATGAGGCCAAGGACAAGGTAGATGAAAGTATGGGATAGTAGCTAAAACCCAAAGGAATAGAGGAGCAATGAGGAATAATTGGGAAGTAAGAAAAAGTAGTAAACCCCAAAACCAAAATTAAAAATTAAACCCAAAACAAAATCAACCAAGTCCTTAAACCAATCCAAGTCTTCAAACCAAGACCTCACTTATTTAATTTCATTCTTTTTCTCTTTTTTTTTCTCTTTTTTTTAATATGAACAGTAGCAATTGAAAGCATTTGAAAAATAAAGCAATGCTTAGGCAATATATGTATATACATCAAGCATGGCCAAAATACATCATCAAGCATAGCCAACAAAAACACATCATCCAATGAAACATACCCCCCCCGCCCCCCCTCACACTTATTCCCAAAACAATTCCAAAGCTCCAAAATTCCTTAAGGATAAGGTGAAATCATGGTTTTTCACTTAAGGCTTGTAATGAGCTCAAAACAAAGAAAGGGGAGCATAGGCTCAAAGGGGCTATCAAAGGAATTAACTCAGGGTAGACTCATTTGACTAGAGGCTTATAAGAATAAAATGCCTAAATCATCTCCCAACATGCATGTGAAGCAAGAAGTATCAACAAGAGTCAAGCCAAGGCTATTGTGCAAGCAATCAATGGGGGCAAAACACACCGAATAAAATAGATGATGATGGCTCAAAATTCTCACCAAGGGTAAATCTATCACCTTCAATTCGAACCTTCAAAACTAACTTGACATGTAGAGGAAAACAAGGGTTTCAATTCACAAAATGTCAAGAAACTCCTATTTCAAAAACAATTACCCATTACCTGTACATAACCCAAAATTCAAAGAGGAACATGCAATGTTGTACACAAAACATAAAACCAAAATAACAAAATTAACCTAGAACCTAACAAACTTAAACTAGAAAACCTAATAAAATTAAACTAGAATACCCAACAAAATTAAAGAACAATCTTCTCTCCCCCCTCACACTTAAACAACACATTGTCCTCAATGTAGCACAATCATAAGATCAAGAACAATCAAAACAATCAATAAATTTGGACAAGTGCAACAAAAGTAAAGAAAGAAACAGAAAAAGAAAACTCCCTAAGTCATGGCGGAAGAGAAGTAGGGTGAAGTAAGGAGGTCTTTTGAGCAAGGACAGCCCCTAATGCGTAATTGGATACATCGCACATTAGCTCAAATGGGGCTGTCCAATTAGATGCCTGGATGATAGAGGTGGTAGTCACCACACGCTTGAGGCAATCAAAAGCCTCTTTGCACCGATCATTAAAATCAAACTCCACCTCCTTTTGCAGCAGATTGGATAGTGGAAGGGCCACTTTGCTAAAATCCTTGATAAAGCGCCTATAAAACCCTGCATGACCAAGAAAAGAACGAACCTCTCGCACGCAAGAGGGGTAATGCAATTGTGAAATAACAACTATTTTTGCAAGGTCTACCTCTATGCCCCTATTGGAAATGATATGCCCTAAAACTATACCTTGTTCTACCATGAAGTGACATTTTTCAAAATTGAGCACAAGGTTAGTTTCAATGCATCTATTAAGAACTCTATCCAGATTATCCAAACATCTATCAAAAGAGGATCCATAAACAGTAAAATCATCCATAAACACCTCTATGCAACTCTCTAAAAAATCACTAAAAATGCTAAGCATACACCGCTGGAAGGTACCAGGGGTGTTGCATAGGCCAAAGGGCATCCTCCTATAGGCAAAAGTGCCAAAGGGACAGGTGAATGTGGTCTTTTTCTTGATCCTCAGAAGCAATATAAATTTGTAAATAACCAGAAAAGCCATCAAGAAAACAGTAATGAGACTTACCTGCCAAGTGCTCAAGCATTTGATCAATGACAGGCAGGGGAAAATGATCTTTTCTGGTTACCTGATTCAGCCTCCTATAATCAATGCAAACTCGCCAACTGTTCTGCACTCTTGTGGGGATAAGCTCATCCTTCTCATTCTTGATCACTGTGAGGCCTGTCTTCTTAGGAACTACTTGGACTAGACTCATCCACTGGCTATCAGAAATGGGGTAGATGATTCCAGCTTGTAAGAAGTTGGTGACTTCCTTTTTCACCACATCTAGAATGACGGGATTGAGTCGCCGCTGTGGCTGCCTCATTGGCTTAGCTCCATCCTCTAAAAGTATCCTATGCATGCATGTAGATGGGCTAATACTAGGAATGTCTGCTAAAGTCCATCCAATGGATTTCTTGAGAACTAGCAACAACTTCTCCTCTTGCTTAGCATCAAGGGAGGCAGAGATGATCACTGGAAATTTTTCCTTGTCCTCGAAGTAAGCATATTTGAGGGTTGCTGGTAAGGGCTTCAACTCTGGTGTCGATGGTGGCTGAATAGTGGGAGGAACCATGGTAGGAGAAGAAGAAGGTTTCTCAGCCTGTACCTCATAAAGCAAGTCAGAAGTATATGTACTTCCTGCAACATGGTTAGTGCATTCTGGCTCTAAAAAATCAACATCAAGAGGTACAACACCCAAAAAATCAGAACCAGACTCAAATTCAGATTCATTCTCAACATAAAAATCAGACACATGATCAAATTCAAACTCAGATTCAGATTCAATGCATAAGGAATGACAAGTATGCAAAGCAGATAAAAATGGATGTTTCCTACCATGAAAAACATTGTCAAAATCATACATATAATCATCAGCAATCTGATCAATTATCTCAACACGAAAAACAGAATAATCCTCAGATGAATGTTTCATGGCATCAAGAATGTTAAAATGAACAACAATATCACCAGATTCCATAGACAATGTGCCAGCATAAACATCTATCTTGGTTCGGGCTATTTTCATAAATAGTCTGCCTAAAATAATTGGAACTGAACCATGGGAAAATCCCTCTTCCATATTAAGAACATAAAAATCAACAGGAAAAATAAGTTCACTAACCCGAACCAGCACATCTTCTATGAAACCTGCGGGGTAAGCAACACTTCTATTAGCCAAATGAATCACCACATCTGTAGATTGCAAAGGTTCAAGAGATAAAGAACTGAAAATGGACAGAGGCATGACACTAACTGATGCTCCTAGATCTAGCATGACATTCTCAAATTTACTGTTCCCAATAATGCAAGGTATACAGAAAGTACCTGGGTCCATACATTTCTCAGGAATGTGAGGAACAAATTTACCTATCAACACTGACACATTTCTGCCCATGCTAATCCTTTCATTGCCTTTGAGCTTCCTTTTGTGGGTGCACAACTCCTTTAGAAACTTGGCATATCTTGGAATCTGCTTGATGGCATCTAGCAGAGGTATGTTCACCTATACTTTCCTGAAGGTCTCCAAGATCTTTTTTTCCGCTTCTTCCATCTTTTTGTTTGGAATTGCTCTAGGTGGGAATGGAAGAGGGATAGGAGGCTACTGTAAGTCAGAATTACTAGAAGAAGGTCCACCTGCATGAAAATTTTTGTTAGGAAGCTTTCTCTTTTGTGCAACTATCTCATCCTCTTTTTCAGGTATAGAATGAAGCTTGACAGGTTCAGGTGCAGGTGCTGCTACTTGTGGAGGCACTTGAATTTGGTTGCCATACCTCAAAGTTATGGCACTCACATTTTTCAGATTCTGCACAGTTTGTAAAGGCAATTTGTCAGAATTTTGGGACTGCGCTTGATTCATCTAAGTAGCCATCTGCCCCATCTGATTTGTCAGACTCTGAATGGAGGCTCTTGTCTCTTGCTGAAATTGCATATTCTGGATGGTCATTTGCCTCACTAACTCTTCTAAGAAAGGTTGATGAGGAGCCTCAATTGCTTGTTGTCTTTGTTGTGACTACTGCTGTTGTTGCTGCATTGGAGGAAGAACATATGGCTTGCTTGGACCAGCGACATTCTGAAAAGGAGGGATAGACTATTGTTGTTGTGGAGGACTTGTCCATCTCAAATTTGGATTATTCCTCCAACCTGGATTGTATCTATTGCTTGAAAGGTCATAATTATTTTGCTGTTGTTGGTTTTGTTGCTGAAGAGGTCTATTATAAATGTTTGCAGCATAAGCTTCAGGTTGCTCATTGATTCCAGATTGCTGCAAAGAAGGACAGAGATTTGTATGGTGATCTACAGAAGAACATAGACCACAGACTCTTGCAACAGATGTAGATTTCTGATTCATGGTAAGCTGAGTTACTAGGTTGACCAAGGCATCAAGTTTTCCTTCAAGCTTTTTATTTTCAGTAGATGAAGATGAATTCGTGGCTACCTCATGGACTCCTCTAAGAACAATAGCATCATTTCTTGCACTGAATTGTTAGGAGTTGGAAGCCATCTTCTCAATCAAATTCCTAGCCTCAGCAGGGGTCATATCACCAAGAGCTACACCACTGGTAGCATCAATCATACTCTTCTCCATGTTGCTAAGTCCCTCATAAAAATATTGAAGAAGAAGTTGCTCAGAAATCTGGTGGTGAGGGAAGCTTGCACACAATTTCTTGAATCTTTCCTAGTACTCATACAAGTTTTCTCCACTAAGTTGCCTGATGCCTGAAATGTCTTTTCTGATGACAGTGGTCCTAGATGCAGGGAAAAATTTCTCCAAGAACACCCTCTTAAGGTCATCCCAGCTGGAGATGGATCTGGGAGCAAGGTAGTACAGCCAATCTTTTGCCACTCCCTCTAGAGAATGAGGAAAAGCCTTTAAAAAGATATGATCTGCCTGGACACTAGGGGGCTTCATGGTGAAACAAACAATATGGAACTCCTTAAGATGCTTATGAGGATCTTCACCTGCAAGACCATGAAACTTGGGCAGCAAATGTATTAGTCCAGTCTTGAGAGCATATGGAACACCCTCATCAGGATATTGAATGCACAAGCTTTCATAAGTGAAATTAGTTGCATTCATATCCCTAAGAGTCCTCTCACGAGGTGGAGGTTGAGCCATGTTCTCGGTATGAAAATTAGTAGTGGAATGTTCAAAATCAGAATCACCTTCAACAGAATGCTTAGAATGCTCACAATGCACAAAATGACCAGGATGCACACTATGTCTAACTAATCTATGAAAGGATTTATCTATTTCAGGATCAAAGGGTTGTAAATCACTTGGATTGCCCCTAGTCATGCACTATTGCAACAAATAATGTGTTTCTCAACAAGCACTTAACAAGGGGGTAAAACTACATTTATACTCAAACGATATCAAAATGAGCTGAAATTTTGTGAGGAACACCCTAAAATCATGAAAAGATAGCACAAAAAATTTCAAACAAAAATTCAAAGTCTAACTATGAAAACTACCTAAGCAAAGTTTAGAAAAATAGGACAATAATACTTAAAAAAAATAGTAAACGGCTTATTTTTGGAGTCTGGGAGTCCCCAATCGGCTTCATTGGGTTGCCATAGTATAGGAAATTTTTTTCTACCCCAAATGCATATACAATAATAGTTATTCTGATACCCGGAGCAAAAGTTATGGCCGTTTGAAGTTTTGCTAAACACAAGTTCTCAAATTTTTTTGAATCTCTCAAGTCTAGCCACACCTAGTGTTCCTGGTATTTTTCACACAAAATATGAATCAAAAGAACCTACCACACAAAAATTCAGCCAAAAATAACAACCCTAACCATCAAAACAAAAATCGCCAATTAAATTGTAAATAGTCGTTGCTAATTCAGTCGCTAATGTAATGTTGTGTGAACAGTAACATGGAATTAGTCTCTAATTTCGTCGATAAGCACTATTCACAGCAAAACATAAAACTGAAACAGAGAAAACACTAAACAAGGGGTACTAATAAATTGCAAAACAGGACATCAAATAAAACAGAACAACGCACTAACACAACATACTAATACCACACTAACATGACACAAACACACTAAACAAAAGAAGTAAACGTAAAACAATTAAACATAAAACACGAATCACTAGCTATTATGAACCTTTGGACCACTGCTCCCAGGCAACGGTGTCAAATTTGATCGAGGTCGTACCAAATCAAATAAACATTAAAAATGCAGTATCTAGGAAGTGATCCTAGGTCATCTCCCAACGAGCAATGGTCAACCAAACGTTCATAACAGATTGTAATAAAACAGTAACAAATTAAGGGGGGGGGGGGGGGAGGTTGTTTGTTTTTGTAAATTAAACAGCGAGAAAATTTGAAATAGAAAATATCAGAATTAAAACACGTTGTTTTCCCTTGATTCACAAGCAAGTCTCTTATCCTAAGTTACGAGAATTTATCCTTTATCAGTTCAACCACTTAATCCAACCCTAAATTAAATTACTAAGTGAAATTTAACATAAGGCATTCATTATGTGATTAAGCAACACATACACCAATTAATCATGAACGATCATTAAGCATGAACGTAAATTAAGCGCAGAGACAATTAATCAAGCACTAAGCATGCATGGATTAATAGCAACAAATACAGAGTAATTGGTGAAGAGGAAAAAATGATTTGAATTTAATAGTAATAATAGAACCTCAAAGAGAGTTGTGCTTGATCCTCAAGAGAAAACAACGCTGGAGACTTAGCCTTCCATTAATCAATAGAAAACGAAGAAAACTAGAATTACTCTTCCAAAACGAAAAAGAGACTAAAACGAATTGAAAGTAGCACTCTAAAACTAAAATGAAAAAGAGAGAGAGAGAGAGAGAGAGAGAGAGAGAGAGAGAGAGAGAGAGCCCTTAAACTAGAACCTTGGTGCTGTTATATATTCTCAGCCCCAAAGCCTACAAATCTATTTTAAGTCCAAGTCCATAAATAAAATAAAATCTAGACAAGATAAGATAAGACAAAATCTAGATGAAATAATATCTAGATAAGATAAGATAAGATAAGATCTAGATGAAATAATATCTAGATGAGATCAAATCTAGATATGATAAGATAAAATCTAGATGAAATAATATCTAGATGAGATAAAATCTAGATAAGATAAGATTTGGTAGAATAAAATAGTCTGCTCTCTTTAAGTCCAAGCCCAATTCTGGATTCAAGCCCAATTCTTATAATTCTTCTGAAATTAAATTAAAAACACAAAATTAGTCCAATAGGCCCAAATGATAAAACTGCATAATTAATTTGACAATTAAGGCTAATTAGTAATTAAAATGGTGACAAAAAGGGTTAAGAAATAGGAGAAAATGATGACACATCAGTTGTCCTTCTTCTTAACAAGCAAACCTAGCAAAGAATAAGACTGCGGTTGGGTCGAATGAGGTTTCTTTGGAGTATGCCCTTGACTTGTTTCTCGATCTCTTGCTTCTAGAAACAGGGGTACCAGTAGGGTCTAACATTCACAGCCTGGGAATTGGGCACTAGGTGAATGGTGTGATCAATTGGTCTTATTGGGGGAAGGGAAGTAGGTTGTCTGAAAAGGGGTGAACATTGGTCTAATAGGTACCCGAGTTTTAGAAGAGGTAGGGTGGTGGTAGTGTCTGACAGGTTGGTGGTATCTTGGAGTTGAAGGTGGAAGAGGGTCCTCACTTGGGCTATGTCCAATAAGCGCTTCACTTGGCCATGCGTAGCCTCTGTTAGGCCAGGCCCAGTGCACCCCTGTAGTGTGATGTTCTAACTTCTCCATGAAAGAGACATCGTGAGGCATGAATAGTTAGTAGTTATTAGGTCGAGAAGCTTAAGCCATGCCATCCACAAAACCATATCATCACCCCCAAGGGCCATAACGTAAAGGTCTAAGTGAAATTAGTGACCCTGGATCGAAACGGGGTTGAGCAGCCATTCTCACTTCCATTAACAACCATGACAATGAGTCTTTGACTAGGTTGAGCAGCCAGGTTCAGAAAGTGAACCATCCGGTCTTGAACAAAGTTATAGGTACTACCCCCATCGATGAGGACAATCACATCGTGACCATTCATCGAACCTGTGACGCGCAAGGTCGCGAAAGCTGTGTGGCTCAAAAAAGCATGGGGGCTTAATTGAGCCGAAGATGGGGTATCCAATTGAAGAAGGGTAGGAGGGGAAATGATGGGATCATCGTCTTCAGAGGCAATAAGAAGGAAGAATTTCACACGACACTTATGGTTAGGGCCAGAGCGTTCGTTGCAGTTATAACATAACCCTTTCTTGCGGCGAAGCGCTATTGCTGCCGATGTAAGCTTTTTGAAGGTGGTTTCGGTGGAGCCAGGTGAAGTAGTGGAAGTTGGGATAGAGGTAACGAGTTGATGGGAGATGTCAGCAGAGTAATAACTTAACGGTGGCGAGAGTTTCAGCAAGAATCGTTGAGCTTGTCCTCTTGAAGTTTGGCTAGGGTGGCGGCTTGAACCAGTGATAGCGGTTGAAGAACTTGGACCTCGCAATGAATATCGGGCCATAAGCTGGAGATGAAACAACTAAAAATAAACGGAGGAGGAAGACCCATTATTTGATTGGTCAGGGCTTCGAACTCTGACAGATAAGTGTTGAAGGAGCCCTACTGAGAGAGTTTGAAGAAAGCTCTACGAGGGTCATCATAAAAGGAAGGTGTGAAACGCATCTCCAAAGCTTGGAGAATGTTGGACCATGAGGAAATATGATCATTGTGGAACATCCATTGGAACCAACTTAAGGCAGGTCCGTCCAGATAGAAGGAAGCGACCTAAAGGCGGTTGTCATCGGGAGTTCCATGGTAGTCGAAGAATTGAAAGATTTTGAATATCTAGGACATGGCGTCAAACCCATTGAAACGAGGGGCCTTGAAGTTCATACGGGGTAGAGGCTGCCACGAAGAATGGCCAAGGGAGGCAGTTTCGAGGGAGGTGAGACGAGAGATGACCTTGTCGAGTTTAGGATGGAGGGAGCTCTACGTGGTTGTAAGGGCACTCTGGGTCAGGATTGTAATGACTTCCTCAAGCCGAGAGATAGAGTGTGAGCGAGTGCCATCGGCCATGGGGAGGAGGCAACGAAAGCACTATTTGATAGGGGTAGATGGCTAAGAGCCTTCCTGTGTTCGAAGCCAGGAAACACCTCCAGAAAAAATAGATAAGACAGGTTTTGCTTGCTAATACTTGCCCCATTTCATTAACAACTTGACAATTTATAGGCTTACAATTAAGATAATTGCTGAAAAGGTAAAAGACAGAACTGACATAATGGTTAGAGCACTAGGGGACAACCTCTAACAAATTTCAACCAATTAGAATGTAAGTGATGAAAAGAGTGTGTTCTTAGAATTTCTCTTATTCTGATACCAAGTTTCATTGAAGGATAAGTTGGAAAAAAAATTTACTTTTTAGTTGAAATTGGTGCAATTAAACTTGGTTAACTAACTTTCTTTATGTCCCATTCGAAGTGAGTTTCCATTTTTACTTTTGAAATTTTTAAAAATCAAAATTAGTTTTAGTTTTTAGTTTTTAGTTATAGACTTTTTCTGTTTTTAGTTGCTAAAATTTGTTGCAAATTCAAGATGGATAAAATAACTCAACAATTTTATCTTATCTCACTTCATTGTGAAACAATGGTAGTGACAATAGTGACGATGATTGCAATGGATCGGGGGTGGGGATGATGAGAAAGGTGAGAGAAGCAATGGCAACGATGGTGCTGGTGGTGTTGTTGGTGGCGGGGACAAAATGATGGTGGAACTGGTTATGGTGGTGATGATAACAGCAACAACAATGCGGTGGTGGTGGTGGTGACAAAGGTGGCAACGACAGTAGTGGAGATGTTGGGTGGAATATGGTGGTGGTTGTGGAATAGTGATGGTGGTGGTGGAGATGCCGACAATGGAGGTGGCGACAATACCGTGGTGGTGGAGGTAGTGTTGGCAGCGACGAGGACATTGGTGGAATTGTGATAGTAATGAGAGTGTGTTTTTTTAAAACTAAAATTCAAATTCAGAAACGACCCAGTTCATGGTGGTTATGAGTTTCAAATTTTTTTATTTTTAAATGCAATTTTATAAACAAAACACATTCGGCAAAAACAGAGTTGAATTAATTTTTAATTCAATTTCAAAATGGTTTTACATTCATTATCAAAATCAAGAAAAAAGGTTTTTTCAATTTGGATTTTAGTTTTAAAAAACACATTTTAACCACCATCACCATACCTCCACCACCATCGCCCTCCTACAACTGTCATTGTCGTCTCCGCCACCACTATTATCATCACTACCACCACCATTCCACCACTACTATTGTCACTATTCCACCCCATCACTACCCATAATTTTAAAAATCAAACTGGTGATTGACTCAATCAAACCATTGGGCCAATGGTTAAACCTATGAGTCATTAATTGACCTGCATGACCCATTCTTTATTAAAAATAAATAAAATTTATACTCAAGCTTAATTGATCTGCATGACCCAGGCACTTCCTCCCTTGGGTGTGACTTGGCCCAACTCAGTAGGTAACCGGCTTAACCGCAAACCCGACTAAGTCGTACCGGGTTACAGCAGATTAATGCATGGTCGATCCGATAGACAGCTCGATCTAACCAAACCTCTGGGTCATAGTCGAATCGGTCCAACTAGTTGGGTCGATCTAATTTTTAAAACATTGTCGTCACCATTCCTCCCCTACTACCACCATCATTGTTCCACCACTGTCACTGTCGCCACTCCCACTCTATTACCTTTGTCATTGTCATTATTTTACAGTAGAGCAAGATAAGATAAAACAATTGGCTCATTTTATTTACCTTCAATTTGTAACATCTTTTTAAAAATTAAAACAAAGAATAAACCAAAACTCAAATAATTTTGATTTTTAAAAATTTCAAAACTAAAAACGAGAAACCACCTCGAACAAGATCAAAATCTTTTTTCTTGATTTTGAAAATGAGTATAAAATTGTTTTGAAAAATTTAGTGAAAACTCATTTTTGCTCCATTTTTGTCAAATGCGCTTTGTTCTGAATATTATTGCATTTGAAAACAAAAAGTCAAAAAATCACAGCCATCCCAAACGAGACCTAAGTTGCCCTGAATGGATTTTTTTTCTTTATATTTAATACCGAAGTGAGTAATTATCCAAATCCACTTATTATTTTAAAGATACATACATATACACACACAAGATATTGGCATACTTTTCTGTTGTCTTGAAAGCTTTTTTATTTTTTTATTTCTGAATTTACAAAGAAAATAATAATAAAATAATTATTTTTTATTATTTCTAAAAATAAATAAATATTTGTAAGTATTTATAAAAATAAAAAAAATTTCTCTAACTAGTTTTCTTGAACGCTTGGAATTTCATAATAATCAGTAAACTGAATGAAATTTTTTGTTTTGTAACTTTGTATCTGTATTTTGTTTACCTATCATAATGTCGTCATATTGAAATCAACAATAAGGTCTTGTCAACCAGATAATTTTTATTGTAAATTATATGAGATCATATTTAAAAATTATAAAGAAATACATTTTTACGTATTTCAATTAAAAAAATTCTTTTTATTTTCGTAACAGGCACTAATTATGCATTTTTAAGCCAACAGTTAACATCTTCTTTCATTATGTCTATGTACTTGAGAGCAAACTAATAGTCCAATACAAAAGCAACGACAAACAGAGGCAGTATTACTCATAAATTCCATTCAACACCGACTTCTTTTTATTTTTTTTTTATTCCATTTAGTATATTGTAAGAAATGAGTGCTGATTGAAATAACGGGAAAGTATGGATTTACATAATCCTTTGCTAAGGTTATCTTGGACTTTTTACCTAAAGGGGGTTTTTTCGAAAAATTATTACTAAAATGGATGATTTGAAAAGTATTTACTTATTTATCATACATGAGTAATTTTTTGACACGAACATGTGGAAGGTGCCAGCGCGCTTCCTGTTGAGTGGTATCAAGCAGCAGATATGAGTAGTACCATGGAGCAGATAATACAAAATAAATAAGCAAAACAGCAGATAATACAAAAATAAATAAGAAAAAAAAGATATAATATAGATTAGGAAATGTGGCGGCACCTCCTAATTAGATTATATTATATTTTTGCAAAAATTAAAAACGCAATTAATGAATATCAGAGAGTAGGCAGAAGGAATGATCAAATTAGATGGATAGATGATACTCCTCAAGTGGATACTATAAGTTATGATATTTTAAAATATATATAGAATATGATGAATCCTAAACTTTTTTTTTAAACAATAAATTTTTTATAGGTTTTATGGATATTAAGTCAAGTACTAAAGATCACTGATAGTCCACCATCTTTGGATCTTACAAAGATCTTATCTTCCTCAAAGTATCAGTCTAATCGTAAAGGACTTCTATATTTTATAAACAAACATCAAGGACACACCTTTTTATAGGCTTACATATCCTAGGTTTTTGAAGAAAAGAAATAAAAAAAATGTTCGAGTTCTAAATCATATTCACATTTTCTAAATGAAATAACTAAGACCCCTTGAGGGTACATTCGAAGAACTTAACCAGCCATGATAAAGATCATACTTACGATAAGAAGGAAAAGGAGGGAGAGGGGAGAATTCGAAGAACACTGAATATTATTAATACCAAAGTGTATTACAAGCTCTTTCTATTTCTTCTCCTTGTGTTTACAACTGAGCTCTATGGCTCTTTATATAGAGAAAATAAGAAAGAAGAAGACAAAAGACTCCTTCAGTCAAGAATAGTAAAATTACAATTCTTTTACTCTGTCACAAGGTCTACCTTTACAAAAGCTAGAAAAGACTGAAAGCAGAAGATGTTGCCAACAAATAAAGGAGAGATTCCCGCCTTAAATTACAGTTGTGTTTTGGCAAGATGTGTTTGTGCCTTATCTTCAATTTTTTGAAGACTTTGTAATGGTAACACCCTCTTCTTCTTGGATGTTTCCTGAAGATGAACAAAAAATTGTTGGTCAAGTGGCCTTAATAACTTAAGGGGGGGTGAATTAAGTTTTAAATTATTCTCTCTCCCTTGTGCTCAAGATTCTAACAATTCAAGAGACAAACAATCTCTTGATCACAACAATTCTTTTCAAAAAATACATAAGTTTTTCTCTCTTTTAGAGAAGATGATACAAGTTGAAGATCTTAGAAGAACACTCAATTGATTTGTAAGTGTTTGGCCAATGATTTGTTTCTGAGATAATAAGACAATAAGGTTCTGAAAAACTCTAAAGATTTTCATAAACAAGTCACATATTCATAGACCCTTGGTGGCTTTTCAAAAACTTTGGAAGAGATGTGACTTTTTAAAATATTTTTCAAAAATTTTCTTACTGGCAATTGATTAAAGCTTTTTGGTAATCGATTACACAATTTTACACTGAGGGGTCATGACTTTTCAATTTGAATTTCTGAAGTTTCGTTACTGATAATCGATTACAATAAAGTGGTAATCGATTATAGCATTTAAATTTCAAATTTCAAACTTCTTTTTGAAATTCCGATGTGGAAAAAATATTTATTTGTACTTATAAAAACTATTTCAAGTCTTTTTTTATAAAATCATTTGGAAATCAAGTTTTGAGGTCAAACCTTCTTTAACCAATGAGATTCTTTTAACAAATGAACTAAACTTTGTCTTTTTCTTGATCTTGAATTGAGGCTTGAATTAATCTTGTTTTGCTTATATCTTGGCATCATCAAAACCTTCATACACATACATTCACAAAAATATTTTATGAATCTTTCATGGAAAGATCAGTGGATGGGAATGAAGGAGTTTGTTGTCCATGGCAACCAGTGGCCTCATATATTTCTTTATCTTTATTTTCTTTTTGGAAAAATTGAACTAATTTATTGTTATGTTCTATGAGAAAAGATATGAAAATCTTCCCATTGTATGCAGGTAGAAAAAGTTTAGTATCAAAGGTCTCTCTTATTTGGTCAAAATCCTTTTTATCAGATTCTGAGAAAAACCATTGATAACCCTGTGTTTGTGCTCTCATGAGGTTGTATTGGTATTGTATATTGCCTTGCACATCCCAATTCTCATATTCATCATTAAACAGACAAGGAAAATCCCTATGGTCATCTGGCACTAGTTTCACAACATGAGTGGGATAATTTTGTGAGGTAAAATTACTCGGACATGCTACAATTTTGATGGAGATATAGTCCATCATTTCGGCCTGTATAAGGTTTATGGCTTCATTTATAGAGGGATTAAACCCTTCAAATCTGTCTGAGGGAGGGATTAAAATCGATTATAGATAGCCATAATCGAGAAGACTTTTTGTGGTAATTGTTAAGTCTTCAAATCCGAAGGATTTGAATTTGTCTAGGTCTAATCTAGCTTTTCCAAAAAGGTATTTTATTTTACAAGAACAATTAATTTTATCCTCGCAAAATGGAGTTTTATTAGTACACACAAATTTCTGGTTGAAGTAGGCATGGACACCTATGTAAAGGCTAGGAATTTGGGATTGGCTGGCGTGAACCTTGAACAATAATCTTTAGATTTCCTTGAAATTATTAAGGTTCAAATGGTTTATTGGTCCGGGAACATTTGGGCCGACAAAGTCTTTGTAAGTTTTGGGATTAGTTTTGTTTTGGTCAGCATTTATGACTATAGTTGTGGGCTCAGGTTCGAGGGCTTCTTTTATTTTATTTATATCTATAGTATTTAATTCAAGGGCTTTTTCAGCTTCTTCTCTTGAATAAAATCCTTTGTAGATTGGGCTTTGAATACCCTCCTTTGCTAAACAAAGGTCTTTGAAATTGACATAAACACCTTTTATGGGGTCCTAATAATAGGACAAAAGTTGTATATCCTTTCCCGGTAGGAGAGGCTTTTGTAAGGAGAGGAACTCCTTGATTATCTGCTATGCAAAAATTGTATAGGGCACAAATTATATCCTTTTTAACAGAACAAACAAATTGTTCATTGTTGTTTGTATACTTTGGAATATTCCAAATGTTGTCAATAAGATAATTAAATTTATCATTGATAGCTTCCCTACCAGGATAGTGAAACTCATTTGTAAGTACCGATAATTCTTGATTACCAAACTTCATTTTATGATTTATATTTTGATAAGAAACCTTGGAGGCTTTCATTTTGTCGGATACCTGCAAAACGAGAAAGAATATCAGAAGCAACATTCTTAGTTCCTTTTATATGTTCAAAATTTATTTTATTCCATTATCATAAACATATTCTTGGAATAAAAGTCATCTTTTGTGAGGTTTCTTATCAGTATTTATCTGTTGACTAACATAAGCTATTATTGCTTCACAATCAGATCTTATGGTGATTTCGCTTTTATTGATCAGAAAGAGTTTAAATGCTTCTAAAGCATTTATTACAACATTGACCTCATAATCTGTAGAAGTAGAATATACTTGTTGTTTCGCATGATATTTTCCTGGGACATACCTATAAATTTCTTCATCATGATTTTTTTCATATTTCTTTTTCTTTTTCTTTAGGACGACTCCCCATCCTAGTTCACAACTATTGCATTCTATGACTAGATAATCAGAATCTAAAGGAAGTGATAAATAAGGTAAGTTGTTGACCATTTATTTTATTTTCTGGACCAATTTTATATCTTCTGTATTAAATTTTCTTTGTCCAGTTAAAGAAATTTTATTATAAAGGGGAGATGTATATTTCCCCAAGTTTTTAATAAAATTTCTTGCATAATTAAGTAACCCGAGAAAGACTCTTAGAGTTTTTATATCTTTCATTTTGTCTGGAAAAACAAGAATTTTTTTGGAAAATATGAGGTTGAAGCCTTATTTTTCCATTCCCTATTTTTGTTCCTAAGAATGAAATATGGGTCTTACAAATTTTCATTTTTGACTTTGAAATAATCAATCCAAATTTTTCAAAAAATTGGAGAACTTGTTTCAAGTGTAAATAATGTTCTTCCTTTTTGAAAAAACAAGCACATGATCAATATATGTACATGTGAATTCTTTATAATTTCCAAAGATATTATCCATTTTTCTTTGGAAAATTTGTGGTGCATTTTTTAATCCAAAAGGCATTACCTTCCATTCAAATAATTCTTCTGAACAAGAAAAAGCAATTCACTTTATTGAGTCAGGATGCATTTTTACTTGATGGAATCCTGATTTTAAATCAAATTTTGAAAATCATTTGGCCTTCTCTATTCTATTTATTAACACCTCTTTGGAAGGAATAGTATAACCATCTATGTGAGTGTTATCATTAAGTCTTTTATAATTATAGATCATCCTAGTCTTTCCTCTTTTTTGTTTATTCTAAGTGCTTATTAACAATAAAGGCTAGACTTCTATGAGGACTAGTACTGGGTTCTATAACCTTTAAATCTAAGAGGGCTTTTATATGAGTTTTACACTTTTGTTCAAAATTCCCATATTGAATATCTTTGGTTTTAATAATCAGGTTTGGGTTTATAATGTCCAATTTACATATAATTGGATCTTTTTCTCAGTATTTAGTGGGGTCTTCTCCTAATATACTTATTTTATTTAAACCATCTATAATCTGTTGTATATTGTCAAAGGTTATGGTTTTGTTGATCTTAATAGAATTGTAATCAGATTCTACTATAGATAAATCATATTCTAATTCAATTTCTGTTTTTATGCTATTTAAGATAGCTTCTTGATATGTATCTTGAAGTGTATCTAAAGTGCCTATCCTAGAATACTTTTGTGATTCTTTTATCTTACAACTACCAGGTATGTCACAAGGACATTGGGAATTGAGGGTTGGTAGGGGTATCACCACGCTTTATTCATAACTCTGATGTGAGTTCGTCTATTATTGGTGACATTTGTGAGTTTGTAGAGATTAATAAATAATATTTTGTAATAGTAATTGATCTATCATCATGCATAATAAAATCAAGTCCTAGGATCATTTGTTCTTTAGCAGGTTGCAAATCTACTACATTTGTCTTATTTATAAAAATATTTTTGGCAAAAAAGTCACAATTTGTAGATAATTGTATAGTGGAATTTCTAATTTATGTATCATTGGTTATTATATCTCCTGACATAGTTCTAGTCTTGGTTATTATATTACTTCTAAAGCAATTATGTTGAGGTGCAACACTTTTGCATATGGAAGTAAAGGAACGAGTGTCTACTAAAGCTTGTAAAACTACTTCAGTCTGATCAAAATTATTTATTTTAGGAAAATTTAATTTAACCAAAATATGTAGGCTTTTATTATTCTTTTTTGTTGCAAATTATGGGGATACAATCTTTGTTTTGTAATGCCATAAGGCCACTTTTTGATCTTTAGAAAAAGTTGAAGTAGAGGTTCTATTTTTCTCAAAATTTTCGTAGAGAAAATCTACCATTTTTTCAATTTGGTTTAATCTGGTTTCCAAAGTAGAAATCCTATAATTTATAACTTTATTTTCATAATCATTTTCCTTTTTAAATTCTGGAAAATCAGTCTTCAAAATTGTTTGTAAGCAAGTTTTGCAAAAATTCTTATAACATAAGCTACAATGAGCCCTTAATGTTTTATGAAGATATCTTTTGCAAAAATAACATTCTTTATGATCAGCTCATGTATAGAATTGTATTTCATGTTTACAATCATTTAAATTTGTTTTGAACATAATGTTGTATCCCAAATCATCAAGGATTTCTCCATAATGGTTATATTTATCATCCACTGGGTAAATATTAGTATACTTATTTCTAGTGAATTCATTGATGACTTTATAGTCTTTATTAACTTTTCTTCCTTAGAAGTATAGTTAAACCAATTAACTATTGAATATATTTCTGAGTCAGTAGAAACTATTTCGTGTATGGGGATGAGATTCATCCTACAACTTTTTATCAGTTCTGCTTTTCTAGTAAACAGATTGGTCTTGTTATGACAATCTTTGGAATAATGTCCTGGTTGATCGCAAGCATAACATTCTAGTTGCTTTGTATAGGTTTTACTATCCTTGATCTTTCTAACATGTTTGTCTTTATTGAGAGTAGGTTTTCTAGAAGTAAAGGCTCTAATTGAGTATCTACGAGTTGGGTTTTTCTTTCTTGGGGGGTTTCTACTAGGGGGTCTGTACTGAGGCCTTTTTCTTCTGATCTCTTTGTGGTATTGTTGTGGAGTGTAAATCTGTTTACAGATTTCTAAATCAGCCATTTTTATCTGTTTATTAATGGTTATGTTGGTACATGTATCTTCCATTACTTTCATTATATGTTGGATTCTAACAGTTAGATTATTCATGACTAGGTCAATTTGGTCGTCATTCCAACTGTCTTTGATTTTTTGTCCTAATTTACCAGGGAGTTTTAGGAATAATTTTTCTCCCAAATATCTATCAGTAAATCCTCCTGCTATAGAGGCATACATTAGGTAGTCTTGGGTAAATTCTTTTATTTTGCCAAAGTAACTTATAGAGAGTCTTTCTAGGTTACCTAAGTATTTTGTCTAATGGTATTTACATCATTTACAGATTGGGTTGTAAAGATTCTTTGTATTAAACTACAAAAATTGTAGATGTTTGGACCAGGGTCAACTAAATTTGTTTTGATTCGTTCTAGGAAAGCTTGCTTAAAAGATTCACAGCATGCTCTAGCTATATCACCCAAATATGTTTCGGCTCTAGCTATCATGTCTTTGCTAGTAGATACATGACCTTCATGGTTTACCCTATAGTCTCTTTTAATGACAGAAGTCCACTGCTCTATGTAATTTGGAAGTAATTAAGGGTCAATACTTCCTATGTTTAATAGGAGAAAAGGCATATTAAACACTGATTCAATGGGCAATCTTTTCCCTTTTGACTTTATATTATCTCCTAAAGATAAATCTACAGAAGTAATAATTTTTTCACAGGGGATGAACCTCATTCGGTAATCTTCCATACTATAGTCAAATTGTGGGGTAAAATTTGAACTAGTACCATAAGTATCAGCCATGAGGCCTTTGTAAGATTCAGGAAAAGAAACTAATGATTATGTTTAATGATTTTGTTTCATCAATCTTGGAAGTAATTTCTAATGTGTTTTTGAAGTTGATTTCTTTTTCATAAAAATCTTGTAAATCAATCTTCTCAATCAAATCTTCAGTTCCATCGATATCTGAATTTTCTTTATTTATTGTTGAAAACAATTTTTGTCTAAAAATAGAGTCATCATCTTTGTTAGTATCTTCAGAATCTGTTTCATTGTTTTTGAAACTCTGTGCTTGACACTTCTTATCTTGTTCCCACTTTTTAACTGCTTTAATAAGTTTTGGGAAAGAAAAGTTTTTCCTAAAAAAGAATTTTCAGTTTGTTTGGGCTCCTAATAGGGGATATATGACTCAAAATATGAGCAGTGCCATAAATTCATCATAAACATCCTAGAGGGTTCTATCTCTTCTTCTGGAGGGGTTTGTATGTCTTTGTAATCAGTAAATCTTACTGAGAGACTATTTCTTCTGTTAAACCTTACTGAGAGACTACTTCTTTTGTTTGTTATTATAGCTGCACTAGGGGTGGTTATAGCACTCCTAGAGGATCCAGCATCAATATGTGTTTACCATTGGTTATTCTGATTCCTGGAGGAATCAAAAACTTCAGGTGGCAGGAATTGGATTCCATTACATGACAATGTTGTCACCAATGGATTGGTATTTATCCTGTATCTAGGGGATATTTGGTCACTTATTCTACCAATAAATGTAATGTCTAAATGTAAGTTATGCCCTACAAAGTTTCTTCCAAAACCTATGGTCTGGACTTCTAAATTTATGTTTTGTATAAAATCACTAAGATTCATTGTATAATTAGGAGCAATGTATATTACGGAAACTATTTGATTTAAATCTATTTCTATCATCCTTATTATGGCTTGGGAATTATCATCTCTAAATCTTTGATCGAAGAGTACTGCAAAAGCTTTGGCTCCTACAAAAGATCTTGCTAGAGATCTGACACCTATGGCAATTAGTCCTAAGTGTACATATCTTTTATTTGTACTAAGGAGTTGTCGTCCTGTTTGTTCAGAGATTAATCTAATAATCTCATGTCTTCCATCAGGAAGATGAAAATCATCTATTCTCCTATATTTGTATAAATTGATTCTATCTGAACTTAGCCAATTTAAGTTGTATAGTTATCTGGGATCTAATGAGTCTATTCTAGAGTTTGACCCAATATCAATGTTAGACTCTATGTCTACTATTTGTTCTAATTATCTGGTTCGAGAGTTTGTTCTAGTAAATAACCTATCCATGATTCCAGGGTATTGATTTATCGACTCAGTTACAGGGTTGTGTCCTGAAACTCTTTGTGAGGTTCCCGTAAAAGAGATAGTCCTTATTTTCTGAGTTTTGCTAAGATAAATTTATTTGAAGATTGGTTGGTATTCTTTCCTAAAGATAATTTAGAAAGTTGTGTAGTTATTTTGTCAAAATCGTTTGAAGAAAAGCGGATTTGTTGATCTTTGGACTTAAGAAGTTCCAAAATCTTAGTGACCTTGTTTTCTAAAATTTGTACTTTATTAAAAAGCAAATTTTGTGTTTTTATAAGACTCTCCAAATGTTCAAGAAGATCTTCAAGAGTTTTTGTAGAATATTTACTTAGAGAACTGCTAGTATTAGTAAGATCTCTGTGTCTATCCAAAGCAAATGATCCTACTTTTTGTAGAATATTAAAATACTGCTAGTATTAATAAGATCTTCAAGAGTTTTCCCGACTATTTTTTGTTTTTCAAACAACTACTACTTTTGGACCATGTTAAGAAGTTTTTAAGAATATTTTAACTTTTTATTTTAAATTATATTTTTTTTTGGTGAATTTTTTATTTTAAACTTTATTCCCTTTTAAAATTTTAATTTATTATAAATTATTCGATATTTTAAAATATAAAAATATTAATTACTATTTTTCAATAATTATGTAATTAATGTTATAAAACCTAAATATTAATTAACCTTACTTATGTTATGATGTTTTGAATAAGGATACTTTAATTGAAAGGGACTATTTTAATATTGGTCCTGAACTTTTGAAAAACTAACTTCGTTAAGATTATTGATTTTATTAATAAATAGAAATTATTTTTTTGTTAAGGAAAAAATATCATAGTACTATGTATTTTTTATGAAATAGGCAATTTTTCTAACATTTTTTTCATATTTATTTACTTAACCTCCTTTTTAAGGATTGGTTTATTTTTTTGAAGTAAAGGATTGATTTATTAGTGAATCCAATATATTGATTTAAAAATATCTATCTATTTAAATTATGATGTAGTCAAGTTTGGGGCTTAACCCCTTCTGAAGTCTTTAGTGTCGGCTTTTCTTTGAAATATAAAAATATTAATTACTATTTTTCAATAACAGGTAATCAATGTTATAAAACCTAAATGTTAATTAACTTATAATTATATTATGATGTTTTGAATAAGGATATTTTAATATTGGTCTTGAACTTTTGAAAAAATAACTTCGTTAAGATTATAGATTTCATAAATAAATAGAAATACTATAGTACTATGTATTTTTTATGAAATAGGAAATTTTTCTAACGATTCATTTAAAAAAATACTATAGCACTTCATATTTATTTACTTAACCTCCTTTTTAACGATTGATTTATTTTTTTTGAAGTGAAGGATTGATTTATTATTGAATCCAATTTATTGATTTAAAAATATCTATCTATTTAAATTATGATGTAGTCAAGTTTGGGGCTTAACCCCTTCTAAAGTCTTTAGTGTGACTTTTCTTTGTTAGTGTCTATAAATACCAGCAGGAGGCACCACTTAGGCTGGCGCCTTCCACTTCCACGTGTCAAAAACAATTATATTTGGTAAATAGTTTTCAAATCAACCATTCTGGTAATAACTTTTCAAAAAAGATCCATTTAGTTCAAAAAATATATTATCTTGCTTGCTTAAATTTTAGTTCCTCCTTTTCCCTCCTTCTTGGAATGTTCAAGAGTCTATAATCTATATGCAGAGGAAGATTAACTGATGTTGGAATATTAGAGAAGAAAAATGCTAGAAACACATTTGTTGATGCACTATTTTAAATACATACTTTTTTATTGGTTAAAATTTATTAAAAAATAATAATTTTGTGAATCCCGTATCATATTTAGTAATTTTCTCTTCTAATTTTATAATTTTTAATAAATTTTAATTAATTAAAGAAAAAATATTTAAAGAAATGTGTTAAAATATGTGTTTCTAAAACATTTCTCGAAAAGAGAAAGGGTGATACAAACACTTGAAAGAAGGATATTGGCATTGAGGGAAAGAGTTGTTAGAAGCATTGGCAGAGGTACGAATATGATAGAGGGGGCTGGAAGAAAGTGGGCATCAAATCTATGAAGGAAATTGAGACTTCAAAGTCTTCAACCTTTGGGCTGAGTAGCTTTTAGCTTTTGTGAGTTTCTCTTTTATTTTACATCTACTTCTGATATTTTATTTTATAACTATTTTTGTCACTTAAATTAAATCATTGTGATGTACATGTTCCTATCAAAATCCAGCTTCATTCATGTGCCATAAAATCATTTGTATTAAGATAAGAAAGCTAGTGCATGTTGAAGATGAGGGCAAGAACACACACACTCTAGAGAGAAAATGAGAGGGGGAAAAAATTATTGATCACATAATCACTTGTACTTAGTGTGTTATTTATAGGTATTTATACACAAGTCACTTATATCAAATAGCATAAGAGAAATTACTAAGTTAATCACTCTAACAACTAGTGTTAACCACTTATCAATAAAACTATACTAACTATATACCTAACAAGGTTAAAACCTAAACACACATGAGTTAACACTTTGAATTACTCTACAACACTCTTCTTTAATTAAAAGTTTCTAAAGGTACCACATTCAACATTTTGGTTAACTTTTTAAATCTTCCAATCTTCATAGGTTTTGTTAGGATATCTCCAGCTTGTTGTTCAAACTTGTAGAAACACAACTCTAATCTCCCTTTATTAACTAGATCACGAAGAAAATGATGTTTGGTTTCAATATGTTTGCTCCTCCCATGAGCAATTGGATTCTTAGCTAAGTTAATTGTTGATTTATTTTCCACCAACAATTGCATAGCACTCTTAAGTCCCAAATGCATTTTGCCAAGCAAAGATCTAAGCCACAAAGCTTGACATGCTGCATGACAAGAAGTTATGCACTCAGCTTCACATGAAGATAAAGCTATTACATCTTGCTTCTTTGAACACCATGAAATTGGTGCACCACAAAATCTGAACACATATCCCATAATGCTCTCCCTATTCACCTTATCTCCACACCAATCAAAATCTGAGTATCCAAACAGCTCAACTCTGCATTGGTTCTTTTTTTAGGAAATAAAACTCCATAATCTGAAGTTCCCTTCAAGTATCTCAAAATTCTCTTGGTTGCAAATAGATGTGATTGCTTAGGATCCTTCATAAATCTACTGAAAAGACCTACACCACAAGAAATATTTGGTATGCTATTGCACGCATACCTCAAGGAGCCAACTAATTGTTTGAACAAAGTGTTGTCAACTGACTTTTATGCCTCATCTATGACTAGTTTGATGTTAGCTTCTAGTGGTGTTGGTGCTATGTTGTAGTCAACCACATTAAACCTCTTCAAGACTTCATTAATATTTCTCTTTTGATGTAGGATCATCCCTCTATTACTTTGCAGAAACTCCATGCCAAGAAAATATGTTAACTCACCCAAATCAGTCATGTCAAATTCAGACTTCATTTTCACTTTAAAGTTTTCAATTTCTCCTTGATCACTTCATGTAATGATCAAATCATCAACATTTGTTTTGGCTTTCACATAAATTCCATGCTGCATATAACATTTAACAAAGCCCAACTCTAGTAAGAATGAATCTATTCTTTTGTTCCAAGCCCGAGGGCCTTGCTTTAAGCCATACAAGGCTTTCCTTAGTTTGAACACCATATCTTTTTTGCCTTTTACTTCAAATCTGGGAGGTTGTGACATGTAGACTTCCTCCTCAAGAGGTCCATTGAGAAAAGTTGACTTTATATCAATCTGAAACAATTTCCACTCCTTGAAATTTCCCAATGCAACTACTAACCTTACTATTTCAAGACTTGCTACTGGTGCAAACACCTCTAAAAAACTAAGCCTTCTTTTCGCAAAAACCCCTTTGCAACTAATCTTGCTTTATGCTTAGCCACAAACCCATTTGGCTTATGCTTCACTTCAAACACTTATTTGATTGTAATTGGTCGCTTATTAAGAGGAAGCTTAGCCAATTCCCAAGTTTGATTCCTTTCAATTGCGTGAAGTTCTTCAATCATAGCTTCTTTTCACACTCTAGTGTAGATTGCATCATTAAAATGGATTGCTTCTTTTGCAGCCTACAAAGCCAAGTGAACCTATTCCCCTTTAGTTGTGGTCATATTATCAAGAATCATTTGACAATCATTGAGTCTTAATGGTAGCCTCTTATTTCTTTGAGGCCTTAAGTTCTCTAACTAGGGATCATATTCTTCACTCTTTTTTTCTTCATCTATGTGATTCTCAGTTTGTGGAACACATTTTTCACTCCTTTGTTTTTCATCTATGTGATCCTCTCCAAGTGCCATAGGAACATAGGATTAAGCCTTCCAATCACAGTTTCTCTTCTCATCAACAAAAACATCTTTGCTGATTATTATTTTTTGATTTACATGATTGTACAACCTATATGACCCTACTGAATGATACCCAACAAGTATCATTGACTCATTCTTGTCATCCAACTTCTTTCTCTTTTTATATGGAATATGCCTAAAGCACAAAGATCCAAAAACCTTCAAGTGCTTCACATGGGGTTTTCTCTTTGTCCAAACTTCTTCAGGAACCATGGACTGGATTCTCTTAGTGGGATATCTATTCAAAAGGTAAGCAGTAATGACAACTGCTTCTCCCCAAAAATAGTGAGGAAGTTATTTCTCCTTCAACATGCTTCTAGTCATATTGAGTAAAGTCCTATTTCTCCTTTTAGCTAAGCCATCATGCTAATGAGCATAAGGTGCAGTCACTTCATGTTGAATGCCAACTCCCTTGCAATAATCTTCAAACTCTTTAGAGGTATACTCACCTCCATCATCATCCCTAAGTATCTTAATTTGTTTTTCATATTGCTTGTCGACAAGTAACTTGGAATTCTTAAAGACTAAAAAAACTTCTGACTTAGACTTGATTAGAAAGATCCATAACATTCTCCTAAATTCATCTACAAAGGAAACAAAATATATGTTCCCACCAAGAAAAGGAACCTCAAATGGTCCACGCACATCCGAATGCACTACTCCAAGAAGCTTTCATAGGAATATAGGAACTCAATGAATTCCTAGGTTATTTTCTAATTAAACTGTTGCTACAAACCTTATTTGGAGTTTGAATCATAGAAAGTTAAGTCACCATTTCTTTAGACTTCAACAAGCTTAGGCTCTTAAAATTCAAGTGATCGAATCTCAAGTGCCATAGCCATGAATCACTAACCACTTCTATATACAAACACTTATTTTCAACAACATTAATTTGAATCTAAAAGATCTTATTGGTGCCAAGGGAATCCTTAAGATTTTCCTTTGATTGGAGTCAAGAACCTCCAAGTAATCATTTTGCGTGTGCATAGTAAAGCATTTTTCTAGCAAATGTCTCATGTTAAGCAGATTACTCTTCATATTTACCATCTTTCCTTTTAATCATCACATTTCCCACTCCTTCAGCACACAATGTTTTGTTGTCTGTGAATTTGACCTTGCACTTCTTATTATCATCGAAGTTAGTCAACCATTCTTTATGACCGGTCATATGGTTAGATCAACTTGAGTCAAGATACATAGTTTTAGAATTCCAAAAATCAAATTTTTTTGTCACCATAAGAACAACTGGATTTGAAACCAAATCATCATCCTATGCTAAGTGAACCTCATTATCAAATTTTATTTGTTGATTATTGATGTTGTGACAATCATCTGCAAAGTGCCTAAACTTGTGACAATTAAAACATTGCACTTTCTTCTTGTTAAACTTATTTCTTCCACCTTTATTCTAATTTGACCTATTCTTGTTTGATGACCTTTCTTAGTGATCTTGATCAATATTACATTGATCTTGACCACGAGAATTGCTTCCACTAGCATTGTTGCTTGTATTTTTTCACTTTCCCCTACCTTGCTTGCTTCTTTTATCAGCACCACCCTTTCTTAAGACTTGAGCCACAAACTCTTGATCAGTTGATCTCTCTAAACTTCTCTCAACAATCCTCTACTCATGTGCTTTCAAAGAGCCTTGGATCCTTTCTACCTTCACGGAATCAAGATCCTTAAGGTCGTCCACAATAGCCAATATGATCAAACTTAGGGGAAGAGTTTGAAAAACTTTCTCTACAATCTTCACCTTTGGAATGTTTTCACAATAACCTTTCATAGAGTTAGTGAGGTTGATTACTATTGCAAAATAATCCGTTATCTTCTCATCATTTTCCATCTATAGTAACTCACATTGTCTTCTCATGGTTTTAAGATTCACCTTCACCTTTTTAGCACCCTCATGACACTTCTCCAAGATTTTCCATGCCTCCTTCACAATGGTTGTAGTTGTTATCTTGTCGATGTTGGTTGTGTCCACACTTTGGTGCAATAAGAACAAAGTCTCATAGTCCTTCTTCTCATTCTTTGTGTGGGTTGCTATCTCTACAACTGAAGAACCTTCACTTACTTTTTCACAGCCAGACATCATAATGTCCAACGCAACTTGGAACTTCAATAACACCTTTATTTGCACACACAATCTACCCCAATTCTTGTGTTCAAGAATTGGCAATTGTGAGATTTTCACTTTTATCCAAACCTATTCCAGTAAAACCGCGATCCCAGACTCGATAACCGTTGGATCGCCTTCAAATTTGGATTGCATTTTTGTAACCCACATCTTCCTGCTTTGACCGTTGGGATCTTTAAACTAACACTTTCAAACATCTCGATTAACGCACTGAGAGCAATTCTAAATCGAGGAGAAATTACGCTCAACACCAAATGTCATCGCTTTTCGTCGGACCCCCACATGGAGAGGAACATTTTAATCGAAGCGGAATCTACAGAATCCACCTCAAGGATTCGGTAGAGAAACAAGCTCCCAATCCTTTCTTTCATAGTCTCTCTGAGGTAACTTTCACTTTTGTCTTTCTCCAGGTTAGTTTCAGTTTCTCTTCGTATCTCTTGTGTTTTTGGTAGCGTAATAGGATGTTTTTACACTTCCTTTAAAAAAACCCTTGAAAATGAGACATTGTAAAGTTACCTTTTTATAAAATTGATATTATTTTTGTGACATTCGCTGAACCACGGTCACATTGGCATGATCAGAATTTCAAAATGACATTTTTTTATAGTAGAACTCGAAACACCCCTTAGCCCCTTTTATTTTGATAGAGGTATTTGACCCCGAATGTTGATATTAACCTTGTTTTTGAAATCTATACTTAATTGCCTTGATTTGGTATATAAAAATCTGTGTTTGAACTGACAAACATGAAAGGCCTCTAAGCGACGCAGAGAGGAGCTGATGAAGAGCTCATGATAGGTGAGGGAAGTTTATTATAATTTATGGCTTTGATACCTAATTAGGGTCAAAGAACCCAATTATGGGAATGTATGTTTCTCCATGTGCATGTTGGTTTTCAAGAAAGATAATGTTTTCAACTAATGGGATGCATTACATCTGTTATTGATAAATGACATTATCGTTTTATTAGACTTATGTTGTCTGAAGACCTGGGGAGTGTAAATGTCAAGCATGAAATTTATATGTACGTATGTGTGGAATGTGATTACTGATGATTTTGCTATTGATGATAGTAATTGATATGAGACGATGTTGGTGTTTATGGAAATATTGATATGAGATGATGTTGTTAGTGATGATAATATTGATATGAGATGATGTTATTGTTGATAATGTCATCGAGATGAAATGATGTTGAGGTTAATAATGACATTGAGATGAAATGTAGATAATGTTATTGTGATGATGTATGTTGTGTATGTACATGGGGGTGCAGTGACCAAGTTGGATATCTATAGTGGGGGAAATAGAGTGGTTAAAGAGTTTTAAGCATCTTTAGAGTGAAAAGATGGCTTAGAATCTTTAATTATTCATGGTCAGTGCATTGATGGTGCCCATGTGTCATACTTCATACTGCATGAAAGAGTTGATGAATAATTGTTAAGTGTATGTTGAATTGATGGATAATTGTGTATGATCATGGTATTTGTTATTGTTTATCTTGCTAATTATGGCCATTTGATAATTGTTGGTTTCCTTTATAATAAACGCACCCTTGCAATTTTGTACCGCATGGTTGGTACTTGTGAAGATCGCGAACCTTTGTTCGTCGGAGCAAATGGACAGCAGTAGATTACATGGAGGGAGATTCTTTTTGTCAAAGCCGACAAGCCGACATGATGACATTGTGATTATTTTGGGAAGATAGTTGTGTTTTGTTAATCAACTCCATCGTAGCTGGTTTCGTAATTCTTTTTTTGATTTCGGGATGTAAATCACATATTTAAATATATATGTATGAACTAATTTATTTTTCGTCATGTGAATGATGGATACTAGGTTTATATATATATATACACACACACACACACACACATACACACACATATTAAATTAAGTGTTTGTCCATTGTTTGATGAACGTGTATCGTGATAGCTACCAAATTGTTAGAGATGAGGGGAAGAATACACACACTCAAGAGAGAAAATGAAAGGAATGAAAGAAAATATTATTGATCAAACAATCACTTGTATTCATTGTGTTTCACATAGTTATTTATACACAAGTCACTTATATCAAATATCATAACAGAAACTAAGTTGATCACTCTAGCAACTAATGTTAACCACTTATCAGTAAAACTGTACTAACTATATACCTGGCAGAGTTAACCATTAAACACACATGAGTTAACACATTGAATTACTCTGCAACATTATGATGTGTTGGTTCTTAACAATAATCATTTATGGTTTTGATTGGTTAATTTAGTAACGAGTAAGGTACATTTTTAATTTGACTATTATTAGTTGTGTACTAAATGTTAACTAATTGACAACTGAATCAAATCAAACTAGTAGTAAAATGGTAGGACTGAATATCATATTTGATATATCTGGATTAATTGTATTTTGACGAGAGTTTTCATGTCATATTCATGCATTTTGACATATTTTATTTGGCAAAACTCACGGTATAGTTTAAGTTTGAAAAAGGTAGGTGCTTAAGAGGATTCAGGCGAAAAAGAGTTAAATATCCTAAATTTTTGGAGTTAATTAGAAGATCACGATCAGGGTAATTTTGTACAACCGCGATAGTTTTGTACGCATGCGGTAATTTTGTACAGTCACAGTGTATGTGGTCTTTTATGTCACCTGTCACTTAAAGATTTCAAGGATCACCTACCACATTTAAATCCTAATTGATAATATTATTTAATTAAGGAAAATAGAAGAAAATTTTCCACAAAATATTATAAATAAGAAATGAGACCTCTCTCTTTTAGAAGGAGATTATTATTCATTTTTATTCTTATCTTTTACAAATTTAAGAGAACCTAGAGGGCTTTTAAGAACTGAAGAGTGTGGACAACACCACTAGGATGGATCGTGATCATCGTTCATATCTATTGGTATGTCTATGTTTATTCTTCATAGGATTGTTAGTTTTTCTTTGATCATGTGACTAGTCCCCCTAGTCTGGGATTATGATGTAACTGTCCAAATGTACTCCTCTCTTTGTTCTTAATGGAATTCTTTATTGTTTTATGTTAATTAACTATCTTCCTTATTTTAATGTTTATTTAGAACTTGTCATTCTAATAGTCAATTGATTACATAGTAGTAATCATCTACATGTAATTGGTAGAACTAGGTAAAGAATATTTTGCACCAAATTGCATGATCAAACTATTTGGATAACTTCTGATAGATTAGTTAATATTTAATTAATTATTCTTGAAATTAATTTTATCCTTTGACTTAAATTGATAGATTCATGATCATTAGAGTAATGATTTAAGGCAAAGAGCATCTTTTGACTTTGATTATAAGCTTTAGTTGATTTTGGGAATAAGTAATTAACTAGGGAAGAAATTTAAGGCAAAAAACATCTTTTGACTTTGATTATAGGCTTTAGTTGATTTTGGAAATAAGTAATTAACTAGGGAAGAAATTTTATTAGGTCTAGGATTAGAGGAAAATTGGTACCAATGAGTCATAACCCCTAGTCATTCTTATCATAACTCAAAACCTCTCTTTATATTCATTTAATTGTTTTCTTATAAAAACCAAAACCACAAAAATATTTAAATTCTCTTTTTAATCATCTCTACTATTAGTTTAATAAAATTAACTAATTGGGAATACAACTGGTCCTTTGGTTTGATATCCAGACTTTCAAGTTCACTGTTACTATTGCGTAGGGTATACTTGCCTTTGTGTGAATCTAACATATTTTACGCATCAGTATCCACAAAGATTTCATTTGTGCAAGGCAATTTGTGTAAAACCAATTTTCAAGCAATCGGAAAAAAGATAAATTTATTGAATTTTAATGTAAACGTGTAGAAATTTAAAGACTATGAACTACAAGCAATATGTAAACAAAGAAATTTTCACATCAACAAAAGATCAAACACTTGGAATGCAAAAATTGTAAACAACAATTAAATGGCATAGCTGGGGATAATGGTGATACTAGACCAACATCTCAACAATAATGGATGTTTTTTCCTATCTAATGAAGTTCCTATATCATCTCAACTCACTATAATCTTCTAACACCGATCTCTCAATTGCTAAAAGCTAAATCACTTAGCCTCACTCCTAATTCCATAGCAAGTGTAATTAAATGATTTGGTATAGCAAGAGTCATTGAGAAACTAAAAAATATCACTTTATCCTTCGAAGAGATACCCATTAGTTATCATTCTCAAAAGTCAATTTTCAAAGCATTTTCCAATGACAAAGAAAACTAAAAAAAATAAGCATATGGTTGATCAATCCACAAACTAGCATTAAAAACAAATAATTAAGATAATTACATGAGAGTTGCTAGTACTCCAATTCCCAACTATGGGAAGACAACTAACTTCTCATTGACATGAGAGGCATGAAAGGTGGATGATGACAAGAGAAGAGATCAAGAAAAACGAAGAAAAAATGGTGGAGAACTTAATAACATGGTGTTTTTTCGCTCTACACCAAGCCCTAGCTCGATCTCTTTATGATCCCAAGAGAGTGTCCTTTAATATTGGGTCCACGACCCTTGTCTTGTCACTTCACTAGACACACTTCTTGTTGAGCGAGCACAACTTGTTGGGCAAGTTCTTTGCAAAATCCAAAAGGCACTTTACAACTGGCTTTGCTCGCTGGTGGAACCGAACTTGTTGGGCAAGTTAAGATATTGACAAAGGACTTCTTCTTTCACTCCTGAGCTACCACGTGGCCTGCTGTACACAAGCTTCCTTGTTGAGGGAGCATTCCTTCCTGTGACAACTTTCCTTTCCTTTCTGTCTTGGTGTTCTAAAACTCTGTTCAAAACAAAATAAAAACTAATAAAGGTGTAAGATTTTATTTACAAGACTATAGCTCTATGAAAGCATTAAATTTTAACTATTTGGGACAAAATTAAGCAAAAAATTAAGGAAAATATATATAATTATTGTATGTAATGAATGTCAAAAGTAATAATGCACAACAATTATCACTAAAATGACTTGTTGAATTAGTAGTCCCTTATCAAGAATAATCTCCTCCATTAAAGGAGTTTAACTCACTTGATTGAATAAGATACATGAGATGTTATAAATCTTTCGATATATATCTTTGATTCTTACAGATAAAAAAAATATACCCTTCCTTACAAGATAGACATTTACCTTTAACATTCCACAAGGACCATGATAAAATTAATGACATGAGGCGTCAGGTTATGTTTAGACACAGTGATAATTTCCGGTCGAAATCTTAATTATTGATTCTTAAAAATATTTATTCAATCCGTACAAAAAATATTTATTCAAAACATTCATCAAAATCTTGTATACAATTAAGTATGAAACATAATCCTGCAATCTGGTCTAACTATGAAATATTTATTCAAAACATTCATCAAAATCTTGTATACAATTAAGTATGAAACATAATCCTGCAATCTGGTCTAACTATGTGTATATATCATTACATTTACATAGATGGGAATTTTGTGATTATTTCTATTTAGAGTGCATTTTGTTAAATTGACAAAATGAAAATCTTAAATGTATGATTTAAAATAAATGACGAGAAGTATCGTAATAAAACGTGGTAGACAACCTCTTTAATTTTTTTCTCTCAAGTCCACTACCTCCTATATTCAAGTCTCTTGCATATCCAAACACGTCAAAAACATAAGATTTTTATTAAAACATAAAATTTGACTCTGTCTCATGTGATGTACATGATGCATCTAAAATATTTGGAGAGTTTGATGCTTGATGGAGCGAATGCCTCCAAATTCGTACATACTCTCTCCCAGCATCTTCTTATCTCAAAAGAAAAGTTTCATTAAAAATCAAGTCCGTAGAGCCAGTGTTAATAATTGGATTGTACCCCAGGACAGGGACATTGCAATTAAGAAAATTAAAAGCAGAGTACCTGCATGCAGATCCATATGATATCCGCGTAGGTTATTTCAGCACAAATTATACATGCTTATATATACTCGTATACAATTTGGTTGTTCACTGTACTTCAATACAAGTACTAATAAACTAGAAATGGTGATCAATTGGGCAAATAATTGACGGTCTACAATTTCTGCTAATATTAATATGCCCTACCACTGTACCACATGACTCTTGTTTAATTAAGTCTTTATAGCATGCCAGTATATTCACTTCACTATATTTTGATTTTAGTTTTTTAAAGTATTTTTTATATTGGTTTTAATTGGAGTTTATGTTTTATATCAACAATCAGCGTAATTCTTCAAAAAAAAAAGAAAAAAAAACAATCAACATATAAAAGCTTAGGGCCTATTTATTTCTGTTGTCACTTTTAATAATTTATAAAAACTGAAACTTTATTTTTAACTTATTTTTTATTTTCAAACATTTGCAAAGAAAATTTAGAAAAACAGTGAGAACAACCTTTTTATTTTCTTTGTGCATATAAATCTTTGAAAATTGGAAATAAATTTAAAAAAATATGCTAATTTTGTAAATTAAAAAAACAGTAAATAAAATAAAATAAAAAAAGAACTCATGACAAAGGTAAATGCAACTTTTCCTAAATTTTACCTCTGCTTATTGACGCTATTTGGTAGAGAAAAAATTGAAATGAGTAGAGAAAAAATTGAAATGAGATCGAGAGAGATGGAAATTATTTGATTTATTTGGTAGTAAATAATAGAGTGGAAATAATTTTGAAATTTGTTTTCTAGAATGTTCTTACTCATTTTTCAATCCCTCTTCTCTCTTATTTCTACTTTATGTTTCACCTATTTTTATTCATTTATTTTATTTTAATTCTTTTATTTCTATCAAACAGAACTATAAAGCAAAATTTAGAAAGCAAGAATATACGTTAAGTGTGCATTGTGTTATCTGAAATCTGAGTCTATTTTAATCAGGCCGTCTATAGATATTTTAATGTCTAAGACGAAAATGTTAAAAGAGTCTTTTTTTTACAAGAATTTTAAAGAGACTTAGTATATTATATAAAATATCAATTTTTATATTAATCTTCTAATTTTTTTAACTGTAAAATCTGCATATTGTGATATTGGTTAAATAAGACACCTTAGGGGCCCTAAAAAATCATTATTTTTAAGAAATAAAAATATAATTAATTTTTTTATTTTCTTAAGAAAATATATATGATTATCCAACTCAGAAAAAATATATATATATATATATATATATATATATATATATATATATATATATATTGCCAAATTCTAACTCAATTCTCCCTCTCGAAAAGAATATAGACCAAATAATATAGTATAAACAGCCCAAAAAGTTTCTTATATGTCCTTAAGTTTGAATAATTATCTAATCATATAGCTATCAATATTTGTTCCTATTAAATCCTCAGTGAGACAATATGATGTGGGCATGATTCATTTATCTTGTTAATTAATATGAGAAGCACTTGAATGAACGAAAAAGATATTTGTTATCTATATAGGCATGATAGAGAAATTCTTATCAACTAGATGACTACATGTGTAATTTTTATGTATTTAAACAAGAATTTTCATGCAAGGTTAGAATCGTACGTCAATCGACATTTTTTTTATCAATCAGAAAATAAAATAACGTAATAGAACGAACTAAGAGCGCAAACGCAAAGTGCCTCTAGCACATGACATTGTCAGATTTTGCTTTTTTGGGATAATATAAAAAGGGGTCTTATAAATAAAATAGGGATTTACTTTTTTGGAATAAATAAAATACTTTAAATGACATTAATTATGATATTGGTTAATTTTTAAAAAGATGATATTGATTGACTAATTTTTATGGAAGAGAAAGATTCTAAATTATTTTATTCTGATCAGTTGTGATATTAAAGGAAAGTATAAGGGATTTACTTTTTTGGGATAAATAAAGTACACATTAATTGTGATGTTGGTTAATTTTTAAAAAGATGATATTGATTGACTAATTTTTAGGGAAGAGAGAGATTCTAAATTATTTTATTTTGATCAATTAAAATTTGTTAATAGTTAGTAATAAAAAAAATTTAGGGACCTAAAAAAAATTATTTTTTTTGGGCCTTAGGCTGATGCCTAATTTGCCTTGCATCTTGCACGGCCCTGAGACTAATCACTGTGAATGCGTGTAAAGGAAAATAGGGTAAGGGTTGAAATTGAACGGTTGTTTTCTGTTAATTGTTAGTGTGCACATAGCAGTTGGTTCGGTGAGCCACCCAAGAGCAATTATTTGCAATTACCACCTTGTGAAAAACATTTTGTAAATATATGTATAGATATTAAACTCTCAAAATACCTTGTAAATCTTGAGAGAAAAGACTAAAGTGTAGTGATATATTTATATGTAAGACGATCACGTATTAGTCATAGTACAAACTTCCAATGAATCTTATTAATTTGTTTAGAGCCAACAATGACTTGGTAGGATAAAGAATATTAGGTTAAAGTCAAGCTTGGGGTAGAGCTTGTCTTTGTAAGAGGTAGAAATGATAGTGAAGAATATTTGTAACTTTTGATAAGTTAGTGGAAACTTTGTGGGTTATCAAGAACGGGAGGTAGTCTCGATGTAGAGTATAACTTCCTGTGTGTTATTCTTTACTACTTTTCTTTGTGTTGACTGACAAAGGATTTGAATTTGTTTTTAGATCTTATATCTGTTTTTAATCTGTTAAGAAAATTGTTTTCTCATCGTCTGGTAAAGTCTTTCTTAAATATCACTTATCTTTTTTTTAGTTAAATCTACATAAGACAATAAACATGTTTTTAGTCTAAGAAAAAGTTTAAAATTTTCTAAAATTACAATTTAATCCCCCTTGTTGTGTTATTTGCTTCTACAACTATTAATCTAATTGATTCATATTTTCAAAAATTATAACAATTAGATCTATAATATGCATTATGTGTGTGTGTGTGTGTGAGTGACAAAAAAAATGTAATGGTGATGGGTATGTGTATGGTGGAGTTAGCCTTAATAGTCAATCCTCTTTCCCTTTGTGTTTGTGTGTGTGTGTGTGTGCGTGTGTGTGCGTGCATGTGTGTTTTTATATATACATGATGTATGTCAATTATTATGATATTAATTGTATAGCGTAATAATGTCCTTAGAATAAGTGATTTGTTCATTGGCAGATCAAGTCGAACTTCATTGTGACTTTCATTAAATATTGAAACGTTGTTCTAAAATTATCTGTAGTCAACCATTATTGTTGACTAAGATGAAAACAATGCATTGAGGTTGAGGCTATTGTGTGAATAACCTGATGACCACGTCTCACAAGTCAGTGTTTCACATTTAGCAATGCATCGCTACCACCCATCCCATGAGAAAAAGTGATGATTCGATTTCAACCTTACTGGTAGGGGTGGGAATAGGCTAGGCCGGCCTACAGGGGCCTACGACCTGGCTTACATAAAGTCTGGCCTGACCTGGCCTATTTAATTAAAAGGCTAGGTTCAGGCTTTTTTAAAAGCCTATTAAATTAAATAGATCAGGTTTAGGCTTATTAAAAAGCCTTATAAGCCTGATAGGCCGACCTATATATATATATATATATATTTTAAAAAACTAGCAGATTCCATTCCTATAATTAAGTAAAATTTTAATTACAAGGTGTGAGTCAGGTGTTTCTTTCTATTTCTCATTATTTTTATTAGTTTTCCTATTTCTATTAACAGTTCCTTTTTCTATTCCTATTAGGTTTCTTTTTTCTTTTATTACGTTCCTATATTCTAGAGCAAATAAAATTCATATCCTATTACATTCCTATACAAAAATCATATCCTATCATATCCTATTACGTTCCTATACAAAAATTATATCCTATTAAGTTCCTATGCAAAAATCATATATTTTTTCTATCAGGTTTCTTTTTTTTTTTTTTTTTACAAAAATCATATCCTTTTCACTTCAAGCTTTTTGATAGAGGTAATTAACATTTTGTATTTAGTCTATTATAGAAGGTGTGTTATTTATTTATTTATTGGCAAAAACAACTAGGAATATTAAAGATTTAATGTGAAAAAGACTTTTAAATAGGCTTTTAAATAGGCTACCAGGCCAGGCTAAGCTTTTAAAAAGGTCAGGCCGAGCCAAAATGAAAGCCTTTGATAGGCTATAGGCCAGGCTCAGGCCTCAAAAATTAATCGTAGGCTAGGCTCAGGCCTTTTAAAGCCTGGCCTGGCCTGGCCTATTCCCACCCCGACTTACTGGTTACAGGAACAATTTCCATCATGTAGCATATTTTCATTCGTCCAAATGTCTTGATCAAACACGAGGCATAAGAGTGTCATCCTCGTTAAGCCATATCATCGATACTCGAGTGAACACGTAAATACAAATTATTCCAATATCTCATATGGACCCATTTTCGTGTGACCACACATATAGTGCATCACACTCTATCTAGAGGCCCATAATGAATTTATCCAATATAAAAGTTACTCCTAATATTTATACATGTGTTCCAATTTTATATCTCATATCCATGACCTATGAGACATAGTCATCAGTCTATTCACACAATAGTCTAAATGCATTGTTGTCGTCCTAGTCAACAATAATACTTGAAGACGGATACTTTTAGAACAATATTTTATTATTTGATGAAAGTCACAATAAGTCCTACTTGATTTATCATTAAACGAATAGCTTATTCTAAGAACCGTATTATGTTATACAATTAATAACATAATAATTGGCATGCCTCATGAATATATAAAACATATAAATGAAAGTCGAGATACAAATATAGCCTAAAATAGGTTGATCACTTGGGCTAAATCCAACATACTCATACCCACCACCATTACATTTTTTTATAATTCTTTTGTCACAACATATATATACATAATAAATATTAAAGATTTAATTGTTATAATTTTTAAAAATATAAATCAATTAACTTAATAGTTAAATAATTAAATAACAAACTTTAAGATTTTGCAATTTATATATAATTTAATGAATTTATAAAATATGAATTCATATAATTTGAAAGGACTTTATGTATTTATATGATTTTAAAAGACTATGAATTTTTAGAAAACATTTAAAATTATTAGATTCAATGAAAAAGATAACAAATAAATGATAAAGAGTCTTTTTTTTAAGTTGAAAAAAAGCTTCATTAATTAACACAAGATTTTTTTCAAATAATTTTTTTTTTAAAATCTTTTAAAATCATAATTAAATACATCTCTTCTTAATCTTTATTTTTGTTTGATTTTTATATATGATAACATGACATTTTGTTAGTCAAATCATCTATTAATGACTAGGGGTGTTCGTGGTGGTGCAGTTTGGGCAATTTTTTTTCTCAAAATTACATCCAAACCAAACAATAAATTAACATGTGGTTTGATTCGGTTTGGATTTTTTATAAAATAAAATTCAAACCAAACCAAACCAATCTATGCAGTGCGGTTTAGGCGGTTTTTTCATTTTTTTTAATTATAAAATATTGTTTATAATCATAATAAAAATTAACATGTTGTAGATCTAAATATTTCTTAAGAAAATAAAGTATAAAAACATAAAACAGTTAAATAATTCAAGTAATTCATAAAAATCTGTTACAACAATAATTCATAGAAAACAATCAAAGAATTAATATTTCTTTTAATACTCAATCAGTATTTAGTATTATTATCTTCGAATAAATGTAAAGGAGATGTGTCATCCAAATCCAAATCCAAATCTATTCATGCTTCCTAGAATAACTCTGACTAGAACAATAAATCATGTCATACAAATACCTTCACATACTAATCAAACATAAATTTTTACAAATCTCCCCTACAATAATTTTTTTCCTGAAAATCTCCCCTAACCAGCAACATATATATAGTTATATACTACATGACACAATCAATCCTTAGTAAGTTGATTAGTAATCTTATTATCAAGATCAAATGCAACAACCCAGTTATCCAAATCCAATTATACTACATGACACAATCAATCCTTAATGGGTGTGTGTTCCAATCTTCCATTCTATTTTTCAAGTAAGATATTGCAACATCATTTGAGCTAGCATTATCAATTGTAATAGTGAAAACTCTACCTATTATTCAACTCTCCAAACATTTCTCAATTTTTCTACCAATTGTTTCTCCCTTGTGATTCTTAACTTGAAAAAAAATTAAGAATTCTTTTATGCAACATCCAATTTTCATCAATGAAGTGCGCAGTAAGACAAAGATAACTCATATTTTGCACAGAAGAAGAATATTAGGGTTTAGGGTAATGGTAAGTGAAACGTGAATTGTGTAGTCAGTAGTGTGTAAGTGAAACGCAAACGCAATCCGCACCTAATGGGCAATGTCACACGTACTAAACTAAAAATTAAAAAAATATATAATATGTAAATATGGGGTTTGGTTTGGTTTGGTTTGGATTTTCAGCTAGAAACTGAAACTGAACCAAATCGCTTGGTTTCTATATATATATAAAAAACCAAACTAATCCGAAAACTCATGGTTTGGTTTGGATTTCATTTTCTTTTGTGCGGTCTGCGGTTTTCCGTTTAGGTTGGTTCGATTTTGAACACCCCTATTAATGACAGATAATAAAAAAAAATGAGATACTAAAATTGAAAGTTTGGATACCAAAATCAAAACGACCTATTTTACCGGTATTAAAAAAATTGTAAGATTAACTTTAAATGTATGTAACTTAATATTTCATGCTCAAATAAATATTAAACATATAGGTTTTTTTTTCAAACTACATCTTCTCTCTCTTATATTTTTTCAAATTATACTTGTTTTTGGAAAATTTCTCAATATACACCATTTTCATGCTGCATTGGGAATCTCGACTTCGTATCGGTCTTTTTTTAAAATTAATTTGTATGTTTAAATTTTTATTTTAATTTAAATTATTAAAATAATACAAATATTATATTATATAAATATATTTTTAATTGATTTTAAAAATACTTTTTTTATTAAAATAATTTTTTAATAAGAAAATAATATTATTTCGTATCGGTCTTTATATTATTTTAATAATTTAAATAAAAATAAAAATTTAAACACAAATTAATTTAAAAAAATAAAAAATATTGTGCGGAACCTTACTTCCCAATGCAGCACCAAAGTGGTGTATATCGAAAATTTTTCCAAAAATATGTGTAATTTAAAAAAAGATAAGAGAGAAAAGGTGTAGTTTGAAAAATAAAACCAAACATATAATTTAACGTAATCTATAGGTAATTAAAACTCATCTAATCATTTATAATTATTTTTAAGTGCAATTTAATATTAGATAACGTTTAAAATTTATAGTTGTTTACTTGGTTATTGAAGGGTAGTAATTTAATGTTAATGGGCCACGAGCATTAGTGTACTGTGAGTTCGATCCCAAATAAGAAGCATTTTGCATGCCGAACCAATTGAACATTTTCACTAACCTTATTTTTTACAATTACCCACCAAACAGGTAGACATCAACAAATCTCATCCATTCCTTTTTTATTATTAAATCTAATGGCACACATCATTCTCGTCCCATTTGCGCAAGCTTTCGCACGGTACGATAGTTCTTAGACTCCGTCACAAGGGCCCCAATTTTGATTTTTGACACCTCCCCATGATTTCCATTCGTAACATCCAAATAAATAAAGAATACTATTTTTCATTGTTTTTAATCAAACTATTACCATGGATATATTATATGTAAGGTATTTTACCAATAATAATTGTTACAAGTAATAATAATTTATTAATTTAAAATTTAAATTTTAATTAATTCTTATATATGAAATAGATCATATTAAAAAAAATATTCACATAATATATATTTATAGTTTCCAATAAAATTTAATCACTCTTCTAACTAGACAACTTTATACTAATATCATAATAATCCTATAATTGTCTAGAATTCTTAGATGAGATTATCTGACCATTGAGAACTAACTAAAGAATTGATAAAGAAGTGATCAAATTATTTATATACTCATTTGTAAGGTGAAAGTATCCTTTTATTTATATAGCATAAAGTTTATATGATTGAAGATCTACTATTAATCTACTATTAATCTAATAATAATCATAAAATCAATAACAATAGCTAAAATAAGTTTTAATATTTTTTATAATTTAAATTTATCTTATAAAATTCACTATGAAAATGGTCTCCATCTTATATATTTTAGTTTTTTTATGCTCTAGATACTTTAATTTACCATATTATTAATCGTTACAAGATCTCGGATATGTATTTTAATATATATTTTAATGTTACTTGATTGTATTTTATCCTCCAATTTTTCCAACTATCGGCTCCATGGATAATAAGTGACAGTGAGAGCACTATCTACAATGGGTCTGGGGTCATGTCATGGTTAAGTTAATACCTTTACTGGATGAGTGGTAATTGTATATATGTTTATTGTATTTTCTACGTGCTAAACTTGAAATCCTTTCATTAATGGCCCCATATGCCTGTTAGCTCGGATTTCTAAAGCAATCAATAATGTTTTGTCTGGAGATGAGGGTGCCTCCCTGAAGCTTCCTGCTAAATAAAACATACTATATTATTCATCTTCGTACAAAAGCTAACAATAGAGCTAGTGTCGGTTTGGATAATAAGTGGAATCCATTTTTAATACCGTAACCAAATTTCCAATTAAAAAAACCATAGTTATGATTTTCTTACAGAAAAACTATAGTTGTGATTAATTAGATTTAGACATTTATTTTAATTAAATTTAATAGTTCAAAATTGATTTTACTCGACTGTAAGACAAATAGGCACTTAATCCCTCCAAGGCTCCACCCAGATCTTGTTTTTTACAATGTTTTGGTATAGTTGCCCTAGATAATAGACGGGAATTGTGGGTGATTAAATTTAAATCGATTCAAAATAATAATAAAAATTGCTAAAAAAATAAAAAAGTATATTAAATCAATTTTTTTTATGACTTTGTGCTGAAATCTATCGGTTTAGTTCGTTTGTTATTGTTTGTAACTTTGAAACTCATTCAAAACAAACCAAATGGAAATACTTATATTGTTTTAATGTGTTTTATACCGTGTATATTACTTGCAATTTATAATATTTTACAACATTTTATAGTATTATGTATATGATTTAAATAAGAGATATATATAAGATTAGTTAGGTGATTAAGAAAGAAAGATAGGAGAAAAAGATGGTGTGTTCAATTTTTTCTACTTACAAAAATTAACAATTAACATTTTTTGATAAAAAAATATATATGACTTTTATTACATAATATTTAACATATTAACTTGTTTTTGTAGATTGTTATTAATATTTTTTTAATACAATTCAATATAAAAGATGAAAAGAAAGTAAAAAGCATTAATGGAATAAATATTTTAGTAAAACTGCAAGAACTAAATCATATCTAACCAGAAAAGATTGATTTGGTTTAATTTGATTTAAAATAAAATTATGACTCAACTTATTTTTAAAAAAATTATATTTTTTATCATCATAATTATTGCAATATTACTAAGAAGTGATAGTGATAAAAGTAATAATGATAAAGATAATGACAATAAAAGTTGTCAATCAGACAAAAAGGACCAACAATAATAATGATAATTATAATAGATATAATTATGTCATGGAGGAGTGATACTAAAGGTGATAAAGTTAGTGTTTTTGAATTAAATACATCAAATTAAGAAAAAAATAATAAAAATCGTATACTAACTAGTGTAATAAAACTCCTAACACGTACATCTAAACTTAACATGGAAGAATTCTTTTGGAAAGATAAAAACAAACAGAAAAAGGACTAATTCTTACATACGCAATGCCTACCGCATTAGCAAGGCAAGTATAAATTTCCCAACTTATGTATTGAATTCCAGAAATTAATAATGGAAGGCGAAGGGGTAAACTATTTAATACTGCAAATAAATACCAATATTAGTATCAAACTTATATACGTACAAGTATAAATAAAAAGATAAGAAGGGGTATAAATTTCCCAACCTTTATCTTCAATTCTAGACATTAATAATGGAAGGCAAAATAGTAAACTATTTAATACTATCAGTAAATACCAATTACAAATGTTGAGAACCGAATCTAACCGAGTGTAAAATTAAAAACCACGGAAAAATCGATGACCATTGATTTGATTTTTTTTCTTTACAAATGTGCACTTCGGTTCAATTTACGGTTGATTTGACATACAGAAACTAAATTAAACCCATCCCGATAAGTTAAATTATTATTATTTAAGTTGAATTGTTACTTCCTAGTTGAATAGTTATTATTCAAGTATTATTAAACTTAAAAATAATTAGTATTTTAAGTTTAACTGTTAAAATTTTTGTTGTTCATTTATATTATTAATTGTTAAATTAGTTATTATTTAAGTTTTATTTAATTAATAAAAAAATTAATATTTACTAGTAGAATTTTAAAATTGAAAAAACGAAATCAAACCAAATGGCAAAATTTAAATCGGACCAAACCAAGAAAGATTAGTTAAAATTAAATTTCATAAATAATTTAAATCAAGTCAAGGGAAACTGTATTATATTTAATTTTCTTGCTTGATTCAAATTAATTTTAAGTAAAAATCCCAGAAAAACCTATGCATCAAACTTCATACATTGATGTATGTGACAATGTAAGATGGGTAGTCATGCAAAAGTTGTTCTTAGACCCTAATTTCTCGCAACCATATTCTTCTCTAGGAATCCCCCAATTTACAGATCTATCTAATGGCATTTAGCGCTGTCTCTAAAGATGGACCACTATACATCATGTGCCTCATGTGGCATGAGGCAACCCAGGGTTTGAGGGTAATTAGTTTTATATATTATCATCATGTAAAAGAAATGCTTATGAGTGATCAGTTTATTATGACACAAGATGTTAAACTAATGTTACTAAAGTACGAAAGAATCTGAATCAGAATAGGCCGAGAAATTATGGTTCAGAAATCCTATCTTTCATCATCAATGAGACTACAACATCATGGGTAGAGTAAAACCACAACTAGCCAGTGATTCCCGTGACACTTCTTCACTCTGCACAAAAGTTAACAACCCCAAAACCAACCCCTTTTTATGTATGTGTCTTCTACAATAACAATAACCTCTGCTACACTCTATCACCCTACACTCCCTCTCTTGTTCCATCACTTCTCCGAGAGAGTAAAACAGTTAACTTTATAGTTTTTGGATATATCAGCCAAAAGGGGTGTGAAAGAACACAATGCAACAAAGTTCAGCTTCAGGGTCATTGATGAAGCAACTGAGTGTGAAGGAGGCTTGGAAATCAACATCAAGTAGGTGGAGTGGGAAGGACAAGTATAGCAGTGTTGGGGGAGGGAGCATTGAGGGGTGTGAGGCAAGTTTGAGCCAAATGGAAGGTTTTTCTATGTATGGGAATGAGGACAATAATGGGGTGGTGATGGGGAAGAAGAGAGTGATGGTGGTGGTGGATCACACTTCTCATTCCAAGCATGCAATGATGTGGGCACTCACTCATGTAGCTAATAAGGGTGATTTGCTCACTTTGCTTCATGTTGTACCTACTCATAGGGGTTCTGAATCTTCTTGCTCTACCTATCTTGTCAATCATCTTGGTTCACTTTGCAAAGATTGCAAGCCAGAGGTAAAATCCTGAATCATAGTCATAATACTAATTAGTAACATGTTACTCGAGTCTTGAATTTCATTTCTTAAGGTTAAGGATGGAGAACTTATTAGGCTATGTCCTTTCTCTCCATTTTCCTTTCCTTGGATTAATTGATGTGAGGGGTGGACATTGACACATTGTGTTTGGTAGATCTTGAATTCTTTATTGAAGTTGTGGGAGCTAAGAAGTTCCTTACTTTTTTTCTCTTTTACATTATTTAAAAAATTTAAGTATATTTCTTTTGCCCATAATGTTTGTTCAAACTTTTTTCTCTTCTTTAGAGGCCAAAAGGGTCTGAGATTCTTGTATTATTCCAATCTTTAATTTTCACTTTCCAAAAAGAAATTATGAGGATGCTCTGATGCTTCTTCAGCTTTTCATTGCACTTTCCCCATTTGAAAAATAAAAGTTAAATTTACTGACTCCATCTTGGTGTAACATAGGTGGAAGTGGAAGCACTTGTTATCCAAGGACCAAAACTGGCCACAGTGATGAGCCAAGTGAAGAAGCTGGAGGTTTCTCTCTTGGTATTGGGCCAAAAGAAGCCCTCTCCTCTACTTAGCTGGTAGGATTTTCATCATCCATCCTTCAATGCAATTTTCCAAACCTTCAATCTCAATTCACAAACCTTGAAACTCCTTTTTCTTTTCCTAATTTGGCTCTTTGCACTTTATGCAGAGTGATAACAGATAATTTAGAAATCAATACTTTAAGATTCTGATTAAGCCCTTGAGGATTGGTCTTATAACTAGTAAAAAATGAAGTTTGTCAGAATAAATTGAGAGCTACACCAGGAGCCAAAGTCTTATGATGATTAAAAAAATAATTAAGATTTTGATAACTTTATGATCTACTTTATTATATATTTACATCTACTTCATCACAATTTTAATTGCTGTTTCTCAGTTAACCATTATTCTATACTCTACCTTCTAAAATGCATCGCTTTTTTTTATAATGCACCGACTAATCTAGAGCAGCCAATATAGTTTAATTTTCATATATTATTGTCCTAAAAATCTTTTACATTATCAATCTATTAGAATCTAATAGAAATTACTTTAACATAATTTTTAGGATAATTATTATCAAAATTGACAATTTTACTATACAAATTTAATTATTTTACATCTAATTAAATTATTGATTTATATACTGTATTATTAACATGATGTTAAACAGTACTACATGATAATGTAACAAAAAAAAAAACAGGATATGATAAAATAATCAAATGTTATTGGAGCATATACAAACAATTTTTAAAAAATTTACTTAACGTTTGCTTTAAAACGAGTTCACTATTTGAAGTTCAATTCATTAATTTCTGCAGCCTGTGTGGAAGCAACAGTATCAGCAGCTCAGAGGAGTTTGCTGAGCACTGCATCAACAATGCAGAATGCTTGACAGTAGGAGTAAGGAAGAGAAGCCAAGGTAACAATGGCTACCTCATCAGCACAAGGTGGCAGAAGAACTTCTGGCTACTGGCTTAAAAATTTCGAGTTCTTAACTTTAGTTACCAGCTATAGTTAGGATCTCACAAACAAAAAAAGGGGTCAAATGGGAAAATTAACACAATAATAATAATATGTACCTCCTGTTCTAGTTCTAACTACATTGTCATTGTACTCATGATGTGACTCGGTGGCATCAATTTAGTTCTATACTATGATTAATGAAACATGATTGTGACCAATAACTTCTTTCAGCGTTTTTTAGAGTTTATGATTCTTCTACTTCACCGTTTGAAATTTAAGTGTACGGTATAGAGAATGGTTGAAAAAAATAACATTTTGGTGAAATCATATCTAGCACGGACCACCACCAACTATAGAGGAAGGACCACAATGCAGGAGGTAGAAGAAATCATTTACATAAAGCATTAAATTCCACCACTTCTTTTTTATTTTGGTAAGTGTAACACAACACGTATAGAAATAGTGGTAGTAAGTAGTAACCTATCTGTAACAGCTTTTTCTTTATGCAAACGAAGGAAAGCTCAAGGCATCACATCAGGGGAAACCTATTAGTAACAACTTGGCAACAAATAAAATCGAGTAAAATATGATTTTTTTTCTTTCAATATCTTTTTTTAGTCCTCATTGATTGGTTTTAGTCCTTAAACTATTTTTCCATTTAATTTTTAGTTTCTGCCATCAAGTTCTCCCTTTAAAATGATGACCTGATGATTGATTTGTGATGTTTAACTTTTCGATAGTTAAAAATTATCATAAAATTGAGACAATAGATCCACAGCTAAACAAACGTACAAATGTACAATTGCAATAGTTTCTAGTACCTTTAATCACAAATGCAATTTTTTTAACACAAACCCATAATAGAACACGTTTAGTTAAAATGGTTGTGACACACGTTTCAATGCAATTCAATTGATAAAAGTAAAATGAAAGTAAAACGAAAAAACAAAATCTTGATCCTTTAGTAAAAATACTTTTCTATCTGATTTTTAAACATATACCATGGTTTTATTCATTTCATAATTAGGTAGCCTCCATAACTTGAGTATTTTATTTAGAGTTTAACAGTCATGTCTTTTCTGTTTTATGCTATCAACCAATCAAGGATTCTTTTTAATATAATTTTAAAAAAATTATAAAAGTCAATAAATTTATAATATATTAAGATTTCAGCTTGTAATTAGTTACAGTATATAAATGTTTTACATATATTATTTATTCTTTCATTTAAGTTATAACTTTTCTACATGATACTGAAAACATATATTGTCAGTGGAGTTGGGATTAAGTAAGTGGTTAGCCATATAGAGATTTAATCTTCATTGTTACCTATATACCAAAACAATTCAATGCCAATAGATGTCGTGAATCACATGTATCAAACAGTTACACACATTATTAGTGTTGAATACTAGCAACCAAGTAACCTAACTTTATATCAAAAATCAAACAGGAACTGTTAGTTTTGTCCATTCAATTCTCTTCCCTCACCACCCCACCTTTGTCATCATCCATTCAATTCATTTGGACTTGCAAAAACAATTAGAATTATATTAACCACTGTCCTAAAATATTGATTAAGGATCGTTATCGATGTACTGACGGGATCTTAATTAATTAAGGAATACTAGTTATTATTTTTAAATAATTTTAATTACTTGAAATAACAAATATTAAATAACATTTATGTTATAATATAATAGACTTAATTATAATTTTAGTTCCAATTTAATAATTTGATCTATGCTATGATTTATTGTTCATGGAAAATCGTAGCATGCACATTGATAAGATCCTTCTAGTCATTCCACAAATTTAGTATTTTTTTCAAGAATTAGGTGCCTATTATTTTAAATAATTATATAATTTTTTATCTATTCATTAATTTGTCATTTAATATTTAATAAAAATACCACCGACTTTACATCCATCCAGATTTGCCACTCCACCACACTTGTTTGCATTTGTTAAATATTGGATATCAAATTAATAGATAAACCAAAATTATACAATTAAAATAATAGAATCAAATTTATCAACAACAAAAAAATCAAAAATTGTTGGCACAAATGATTTAACACTTGAATTCTTTAACCAAGGTCTAAGATTTAATCCCTGACTTGAACATGAAATCACAACTAAAAATATCATTTTATCTCAAAATAAGTCGACCCAATGAGAAAAGGATTAGTTGAACACCAAATAAAAAACTCCAAATACCTCTTGGTTACAACAAAAAAAATTGCCAAAAAAGAGGACCAAATTCACAAAATGGTAATAAAACAACCAAAAGTATAGTAAGTCTCAATAATTCCATTTTAACAAAAAAAAAATATTTGTTTCCTTAACGAACTAATAACTAGGTCTATCATCGCATGTATGCTGTAGTCGTATCATATCAGGATTCAGAGGCAAAATAGAAAAATGGAGACATAAAAATTACATCGAAATCAAGCCATCAAAAGCCAGACAAAAAAAAAGGGGGCAAGATAAAGTGCTTCAAAAAAAAAAAACTATGTATTAAAAACTGGAAAATCTAACGTAACAAATAATCAAAGTCACTTTTATACCCTTTAGCTATCACTGCCTTTACAAACGGCAGAAACCTCATTCATTCATAGCCTAAACTAAACCAATTATTATTAGACTTTATCATCTAATTTGTCATTTACAAGTGGAAGCAACTCCATCTTATTCCTAGGAGTCCTTGGTGTCCTTGGGGTTCCTGGAACTGGTGGCTGTTGGGAGAGCAAATGCCTCACATAACCATAGAATGTACATCCAACAAGTGTCACGGCACATCCAACAGAATTTAAATATGATATGGGGTTCCTAAAAATTAGCCAGGAGACAAGGACAGCAACAGCAACCTGTACAAAAAGCATGATTTATTGTCAATTGCTGAAAATGAAGGATAACTATGGTTCAAGACATCAAACATCACAGTTTGGTTTCACCACTCACACCCATCAATCATACAACCCTTGTGTCAATATTTATATGGTATTTGGTTTTATTTATCTACTTGCATGGGTATTATTTTGTTTTTCCTGCAAACCAAACAAGGAATCCCTTCTTTCCCTTTTTCAAACCAATCAGTACACTGGTGATTTACATGCAACGTTGAAGTGTAGAATTCAACAGCTTATATGAAACTATGGAGTAAGGGATTTATAAGGCAGAAAGTACCGTAAAAAGTGCATTACCAAGGAACAATGACTATGTGGCTACAATTTCTCCAGGTATTAAATAGGAAAATATGAAGAGTTTCTCAAGCAATACATGAATGAACCAACTGAAAACAAAATCATGAACCCAAAATTTAAGACCAAATAATGTAGTAGCTTGAAGCATTTGATTCTGCCTGATAGAACTCACCTTAAGGTTTCCAGCAACATTAAATGTTACAGCAGTGGTGGAATGAATCACATAAAAAATGGAGAAGTTAAGGCAGAACGCCAAAACTCCAGAGCTGAAAATAATGATCAGGGCTGACCAAGGATATGGATGAGTACTTAGCCACTCAAGAACTCCATTGCCTTCAAGTAACAAAGCCGGTATTGCCAAGATCATGGTTGCAAAAGGGGCCATGTAATAAACAGTGTTTATGCTAAAAGTACAAAAAAGAACAATTAGCATATGTACTGCAGAAAAATGATGCCACAGCAATGCAGAGAATGTACACACAAACAAAATAGAAGAAGGTATAGCAAAGCTAAGGCAAAATCAGGTAAAAAAAGGGAATGGTAAAGTCACCACTTACCCAGCAGCACCACTTTCCTTTTTCTTTTAAAATTAATGGATAAAATAAGATGCAAGAAAAAAAAAATATGAGGGGATTTTGATCTGAAATGTACCCATAGATGTTACAACAAAAAATCTATCTAGTAACTACAATGGGAAAGATTTTCATACTCCTCCAGGTATTTGATTGAAACCTTTGGAAGCTAATTGACACAAAAAGAGGCTAAAGCAAGATCCCCATGTAGCATAAATCTCTTATTTTTTTAATCAAGGAATTCCAAATATTAGTCCATTTAGGATACAATATTTGGAGAAAAGAAGATAAAAGCATTATCAATGAATAATGAAGAAAGTCCTCCCGCTGAGTTATGTACACCCAAGGTCTACCCAAACACATGTAGACATGTAGTTAACCACATATGACAGTCAATAACCTCATGATACTATTAACCACTCGTGAGACAAAATTAATCACCATTAGACATTTGAATAACCTCATGACACTATTAACCTCATTGACAATTGATAATTATATACAATTACAATCATATTCAATTACTCCTAACCACTTGTGTTGTGTGGCAAATTAATCATATATACACATAATTAACCACATGTCACCATATAAGTGGACAATTCCAAGTGGGTCAAATATCATTATTCATTATCAATAGGGGAGGTTTTACAATCCATCTAATCCATCCATGTATAAATCCAACCAATCCATCCAGTTGAAAAATTAAAGATTAATAAATTGGTTGGATTGGATCACCATTTGTTGTTGGACAGAGAATGAATCATCCACAACATATTTTGTAATCCATTAGATCAAGTAATCAAAAGTTCATGGTTGGGATGGGTCTTTAAGGGACACAGGTATTGGACTCTAAGGTGTTTGGATGAAAAATGTATATAAATATTGGCTAACAATTTTTTATAAATTCCAGAAAATATTGACTAACATGCACCTGTCAAATGGACTACAAATACCAAAAAGAAGGCAAGGCATAAAAAGTTTGCACCTGTCAAATTTGTATCCATGCAACAGAGACTCTGCAAGGATAGTCTTTGTAGATGTAGCCAAACAGCCCAATAAGGCAGCACAAAACCCAAATGCATTAAAGCTAAGCTCTGTAACAGACGTGAGAAGAATCCCTCCAACAATGGGGATAAGAGAAGCCCAAATACGCCAGTCAAAATATTTCCTCCAAACTAGCCATTGCAAAACAACTGCAGAAGTTCACCAAAATCAGATGAAAATGTCCTTCAAAATTCAAATCACAACATAAAGCAGAACACCAGAACCAACTATTAATCTTACCTGTTGTTGCTGGGGTGAATGATTTTATTGTCTGCATAAAAGAAACCGGTATATATCGTAGGCTCACATTCCCCAGCACAATGTTAATACAGAACACAAATGACATAGGAAAGATTCTTCTCCAGCGGTCTTCAGGGTCAACAGTTATCAGTGGTTTAAGCTTCAGCACCTTAATCACCACATATCCTCCAATGGCCGAGCAGATGAAGTGGATGCAGGATACCGACAGTGGAAACTTGAAATCCAATTTCTGCAAAAGAGAAATAAAAAAAAAACTTAAATTTAAAGGATTTGTTACAATCCATACAAATTGAGAAATTAATAAATGTGGAGGGAGCAATGAAGAGTGATATACCTTTATCCTCAAAAATAGAAAAAGAACATAAAAGATCTAAACAATCTGAGGATCAACATCATGCAAGCTCCTAACAAAAAAAAAAACCTTCATCCCACACATCAAAGCCATTGCAGAAACTTTTAGGCCATGATATAATTTGTCACTACTTAATCCCACTCACACCCATCTTGATCATTTTATTTCATTTTAAGGGCACACTACATATGTTCTGGTCACACACACTGTTCTACTTCAATATGTATTGTGGTGCTCGACTAAACAAACTAAGAATTTGTCTTGTTAGACCCCTCGCTGAGAATTGATATGGTATGGAAATTCCAAGATGGTAAGTGAGGTTAATCCTTATTCATGAACTAGTTTTTGGGGTTAAGTCCAAATCAAAATTCCAAGATGATATTAGAAATTATCCTTATCCTAATGGTTGTTGTTGGGCATATCAGACCATCCGTTGTCGGGTCGTTATTGAATCAGCCACAAATGTCGAATCCTACAAAAACTTCAAACTCAATATGTCTGTAAGGAGTATACAATTGGAAGGCAACCCTCATCTCATATGAGCTAGCTTTTAGGTTTAATTAGGCTCAACCCCAAATTCTAAGATATATCATTAAACAAAACCACTCCTTAGACATTGCAACGGACCTAGCTTACTGACCAAAGATGTATAGTGCTATAACCAAAAAGTGTATGCAGCTTCTGAAGTTTCCTGATATCAAGTGTTCAGGCTTTGGCATGCTAAGTTCCTAACGGGTGGATCTTATCAAAACTCCAGAGATCATAAAAATGTTCAGATACAAACCCACACACACAAAAAAAGAAAAGAAAAAAAACTCCCAAACAATCCCCACACAATATAATAACATTATTATTAATAGTAAATTATTAATATCATATTATCATTCCTTATTGTGTTGAAATGTAATTACATAAAATGATCAAATTTGCAATTAATTCAAAAGAAAAAGAAAAAAAGAAAACAGAATTGTGAAGGGATTTGAAAGAAGCAATAAAAAAAGTGTGAATAATTATTATAATTATAACAAGAATTGGGTAAAGAAATAACGAGAGAGAGAGAGAAACCTGGAAGATCCACTTGTTGATGATAATGACAGTGACATTGAAAGCCCACCACTGAAGGATAGCCAAGAGAGATCTAAACACGCTCCACTGGCAAATAACCCCTTCTTCCATCACCCGACCCAGATGGTTTCGGTGCCCCCACTACCTCGGAGAAAAACGAATCTGTGTTCGGTAACGGTGAAGACAAAGGAAGAAGAAGAACTCTTCTTTCTTCCACTCTGAATATTGGGTGATTTGGGAATTGGGACACAAATAACTTTTTATTTAATGTGGTAATTAGTATAATCCCTAAACGTTTCTTTCTTTTTGCCTCCTCGTATGTTTCTTTCTTTCTCTTCCTGTATAGTGTCTTAGGTTACTTTATTAGGCCGTGGAAATTATGCTTGAAATTAAATGCTTAATCCCGTTCTTTCTCTTACACGCAGTCCCTAATCCCTATTCCTCCCAATGTTTGAGACCTTTTAGGTTTGGTCAAATCTAATTAATCAAACCTATAAATATATGATAGTTTTAAATTCTTTTGTCAATTTTCTTATGTTTGAGTAAAAAGTGAATGTATTTTATATTTTTCTATAAATATAGGATAATTTTAAATCCTCTTTTTATTTATAAAAAATATTAAATAAAAAATTATTATTATTATGTGTATAATCTTGTTGTATATAATAGGAAGATTAGTAAATAATATCAGTGGAGAATTTAAAATTATTCTCTTGTTTTGGACAAACCTTAGATATTTTTTTCTTTTTGCTGGACAAACCTTAGATATTATATTAAATACAGTATTAAATAAATTTTCAATCTCATTTTCAGAATATTACTTTCTCTTTTAAATAATCATTCACACATTATAAACCATAATGAGTAATCCGTTAAATGTCACCGCAAACCTCCAAAGCATAACCCCTCTCAGCTCACCTGTGTTTCCTTCCCCAGTTTGGTTGAAGACCTCAACACCTCGGATTTGAACTCTTCCCTAAATTTTCCGTAATCGGATTCGTGTGTTTGGTTCTGCGTTCCTTCTCATCAGACGCGCGTTACTGACACTTGGAGGTGTCAATTTTGGTTGAAAGACCTCGATTTCGCTTTCGACACCGTTGATGGTGGCTACGCCGCAAGCGCCTAAAACACAACATCTCTTCCCTCACCCATGTTTCCTTCACCAGTTTGGTTGAAGACCTCGACACAAATCCGTGTGGCTCTGGTTTGTTAATTTACACAAAACCTCCGAGAAACCGTGGAAGCCGCTTCTACGAAAATTGATGGTGCCGCCGCCTTTGAGATTTCAGATTTTAGGTTCGTGGCCTATACTAATATTGATACAGTTACATAAACTTAATTGTTGTTTATAATTCAGGTATTCCTCGATTTCAATTATAGGTTTGGTGTGGTATCAATTTGGTTCGACAATTGAATATCAATCGGTAATTTACATTAGTGTCATGGTTTGGTGCAGTATTTCTGTTAGTTGTTTACTTCAATGAGGGTCTTAAATGGTATTTTACAATAAGATTGCATGAATGAGTACAATCTGTTCGAAGTATTACGTGAACCAAATTGATTTTGCTCTTCTTGTGTTTGTGAATATGAGCTAAGAGCGGTAGACTTATCCTTTATACTCTGCCTTCCATATCTTTCCATCTTGTTACATCAAAGAGCGCTACATCTTTTTTTTTTCTTTACTCAGCTATTTAATCCTAGATACTTTTTAATTGTTTCACTTCAAGTCTTTCGTTATCTATCTATACCGTATTAATTGGGCTATTCTCCATTTGATCAACTCTTATAATTGAAGTTTTTATTCATCTTCTGGCTATTTTTTTCCTTTCTATATAATATCAAATCCAACACACCATTTTCATATATTCTACTCTTATGCTCTTGTTGGCATTTTATCACTGAACATATAGTATCATAAAGTATTGCTTGTCTCATGGGCCATGGCTATACCGTAAAGCTTTCCTTTTAGCTTAAAAGGCACCTGTCTACCACAAGTAAAACTTGAAGCATTCATTTGTTTCAATGTCTCTATTGCTTTGTATGATAGATGTAACACACCTAAACTGTATTACTTGTGATATGGTATGATACCCAAAGTTCACCTCCAAGCCTATGCTAGAGCACGTCATGCTGAATTTTTGTTTCATGTACTTCGTTTTTGTTTCTACTTAAATGGAAACTTTGTGATTCCCAGGCTTTTCTCTATAACTCTAGTTTACTTTACTATTTATTTCCTCTATTGACTCTTCCGCTACAACTATATCATGTGCAAAAAAACATATATTTGAGGCACTAGATCCTGGATACGTTGGGTATGAATGTGCAAACCAAGGTAAAGATCCAAGGGTTCAAATTTGACCCTTGGTGTAAACGTATAGAACACACATAGATGGTCTGTCCATGTAATGTTACAAATATTGGACAAAGTTTAATGTTGGTTATCTATTGCCTAACGTTATGCTCTTCTTTGATCTAGGCTTGTCTTTGTCTATGTAAAAATTTGCAACAAAGCAGAACATAGATGGTTGATACAAAGAGAAGGATATATGTCCTTTTCAGATCAATTTCACTTCTTAACTTTTCCATTATAATAACAATTCTTATGTTGGATTTTCATTTTGTTTGAGTTTGTTTGTATTTGTTTAGAATTTGAAGTGAAATGTATAATCTAGAGCATGGCACACTGCGTGAAATATATAATTAGAAATTTCATTGTTGGCTTCCTAATATGACACATCCAGTTCCAATAGAGCTACACCTTGCTAGCAGATATAGGTGGCCAAGCATATATGTGTGTGTGCTTTTGTTCTTATTGGTATGTAGCATTTAATAGTTGTTTTTAACTAACTATTTTTTTATGGACATGACCAGGTTATTGAAACTATAATTCATAATTCGTAAGTCATGATCATTGGAAATTCTTATGTGTTACTTATTTGAGTTTTGTTTGGTATGGTTACAATCTCTGAGAATAGAATTTTACTGACAAGGATCGAATAATTTACGTCAATGAGAAAGTATTATATAAACTAATTACTCATTACCTTTCGTGTGTTTCGTACACTAGAACTTCATACTATATAACAATTTTGTTTAAGTTATAACTGATTATAATGAAGTTGTTTTATTTTAGTGACATGTAGGTAGTTGAGCAGTCGTCATCCTACATAGTAGAATATATGGAAGATAACAAAGGCACACATGAGACTTGTGATGTGGAAGAAGGGTCTGATGAAGAATCTCAAGAACATGGTGAAGAAGAGTGTGAAAAAGAGATGGAAGAACATATTAATGAAAGGGATGAAGAGACTTGGGATGTGGAAGAAGGGTCTGATGAAATATGAAGAAGAGATTAATGAAGGGGGAATTGAATGTAATGATGCATTTCAGTCTAAGGAACCATTGATAATTGAGGATATAAATGATATTTTCAGTTTGGGTGTTGAGGGTCTAAAGTGTTGGTTTGCAACTTTGGAACTTGCTTATGATTTTTATAACTAGTATGCGAAAATGAAAGGGTTTGTTGTTTGCAAAGGCACAATTTTGAGAAACAAGAAGGGAGAAGAATTGCAGCAGACATTTGTATGTCATGACCAAGGATATCGTGAAGATAGAGGGTTGACACCTAGCAAGTGAAAGCAGCACCCAAGGTCTGAAATAAGATGTGGGTGTAAAGAAAATTTCCGAGTGCATATTGATGCTAGTAGCTAGCTATGGTACATCACATGCTTGGTTGATGTTCACTGAGGAAATAACTTGGAGGAATTGGAGACAACTAGCAGAACCATTGCCTAAATACAACCCTGAAGTTGTCTTGGAATGTTATGCGAATGCTTGGCCTACTAAGGAGGGAGTTATTGACCAGGGTTCTAAAGTGTGAGGCCAATGGTCCCTTATGACAGAGATGCAATTAACCAGTTTTTGGGGAATCCAATGATCTTGGAGGAAGGACAACAATGCAAATATACTTCGAGGAGAGAAAGAGCCACAGGTTTTGATGAAGAAGCTATTGTAGGGAATGTTTTGAAATTGAGAACTAAACATAGAGAACTTAACTGAATGAATGATTTTTATTAGCAACATCTCTAGCTTAAATAGTCATTCAATACACGTTTGCATATTAACTAGAAAGCAACCCACTTAACAAATATAAAGGCTAGTGGTAACAGAAAATAGATAAACTTAAACAGAAAAAGTATCTAAACGGAAAAATATCCCTAAGGACCAGGACATTTTCGGTAACCAGTTGTCATACCCTAATTTTGTTCAGGGACCATATTTGTCGGCATGTGACATTCGTTTGACCACTTCAAAATGTTTAATACTCATTGTCGTGGAATCCGTAAAGTTTCAGGATGTTTCGGAAAGAAAACAATCAAAAAAAAATAAAATGGGGGTGAACTTATCAAACACGGGGTGGTGCGCTCAAGACACTTCATCTAGAACACTTTGGAAGGTGGGGTGAACTAATCAATTGGGGGTGTGCTCAGGAAACTTAATCAGTAAGCAACCCTAGAGGTGGTGATCTTATCAATTAGGGGTGCGTTAAGGAAACTTAAGTAATAAGCAACCTTGGAGGGGGTGCACTTATCAAACACGAGGTGTGCTCAAGAAATTTCGTCTAGAACACTCTGAAAGGTGGGAGTGAACTAATCAATTGGGGGTGTGCTCAGGAAAATCAGTAAGCAACTTGGAGGGGGTGAACTTATCAATTGGGGGTGCACTCAGGAATCTTCCTCAAGAAGCCTCTGGGCAGCAACCACCTCCATTTCTCCTATAAATAGGGGAAGGGGGCTGAGTTTAAGGGTCCAGCATTTTTTTGCAATAAGCTTTCACTTGATATTAGTGAGGAGAAGAAGAAAGAAGGAGAAAATTTAAGCCAAGGTGCTTCGGTAACGCCTGAGACGTTTTCGTGATCGATTCCGTGGACGTTCTTCGCCGTTCTTCACCGTTCTTTGTTCGTTCTTCGTTGTTCTTCGTTCTCCAACCGGTAAGTTTTCAAATTTGAATCTTTCAATTCATTCTATGCCCTTCAGCGGTCCATTCTTGTTTTGTATGCTTTCATTTTTATTTTGCTTACTTTCAATATTCTTTTCTTCCGCTTTTAATGAGCTTTCAACCGTTTATTTAAGTCGTTATCTCGCTTAATAATTGATAAAATTAATTTCAACCGATCATTTGTGTTGTAATCTCGTTTAATCACTGTTAAAATAAAATTCAACCGATCATTCACGTTATAACCTCGGTTAAATCAAAAAATGAAAAATATTAATAAAATAATAAAAATATCTTGAAAAAATAATAATAATAATTATAAAATAATCAAAATATCTTTAAAAAAATAATAATAAAATAATAAAAAAAATCAATCGGACATTTTTCTTTGAAAGTTTTCTATAATGAATTGACTAATAACCAAAGTGAAACTAAGGCTAAAATTAACTCACAAATCAAGCTTTGTCCGCAAAAAGTCACTTAAAACCGTTTTAAGGTCCAACGCCTTAAACGGTCCTCTTTGCTTTTACCGGTTAACATGGGTCGTTCAAAAACATAAAATCAATACATAAACTTTACCGCTTCTCAAGAACTAGGTAGGTCTGAGTTCCTCATTGCAATTGACGATACGTAGGAGCAAAAACCCTGCTTTTGTCGACCACCCCCAAGAGATCGTTAATGGTCCAACGCCTTGACGTTTCTCTCCTTTCAAAACCAAGAGATCTTTAATGGTCCAACACCTTAACGTTTCTCTCCTTTTCAAAAATCAAAAGATCGTTTAAAGGTTCAATGCCTTAAACGACTTTTGTTCGGTTAAAATATATCTTGCGAAAAAAGGATAAAAATAACTTACCAACGTTTAGTTCTAAAAGAATTACATAGGTCTGATTTCCTCATCACACCCGAGGATACGTAGGAGCGAGGGAAACACCCTTGTCGACCACAAAAAAGTAAAAAGCATAAAAAACACACAAAAGTAAAATACATAAAAAACATAAAAAGGGAAAATACATAGTTTTGAAGTCATAATTGCACATTTGATTAAAGGTTGTTGTCCCTTGTGACGAATGCGTGGGGTGTTAATATCTTCCCCGTGCATAAAAACAACTCCTGAATCTTTCACACTTAAAAATCGTAGACCACACGTTTGGTTTTTCTGACATTTTTGTCGAATAAACCTTGGTGGTAACTACGCGCGTTTTCCTTCCTTGGAAGACGCCCCCGTGAGCCTTTGCGTCGCCCTCTCGCTGAAGGGTAGGTCGCGACACCAGCATATTATTCGAAACAAAAAAAAGTACTGCATTGAACCCCTTTAGCTATATGTCATTTGCTTTGCTTCCCAAGCTCTGACTTCGTTCGTAACATGTCAGGAAAGCGGTTGCGGATCATGAGAACACATATGACCACAATAACTCAAATCTAGATGATCTTTCTCCTAAGTAACATTATTCCATGTGATCACAACTCTGATTTGACTTTCCTTAAATGGCAACTAGTTTATAGTTTCATGGAGAAAATCATTATTAATGTAGCCCAACTTTTCTGATGTCATCCACCAATTTGTCATAGTAGAGTCTTTTAGGCACCCAGTGAACCCAAAAAAATCAAACAAAGTATAAGGTTTTCCAACTTTAATAACAGGCCTCTACAGTTTCTATGGAGTGCAAGTCACAGCAACCAAACCCATTCGACCTCCCATCAACTGATCATTCATTGACAAGAATTGTCTGCCAAGGCAATTGCAGCAACCACAACAGCTTCAATAGCCTCAACCAGCAGCAACCATCTCTAGATTCCATCTCAGCACACCTTCAGAGGATGAAGCTCCAAATGCAAACATGCATGCATCATTTGGTTGATCAGCAAGCAACCAACCATAGAGGCCAAATACAGTTGAATGACAGTTTTTATCATTATACATTGCACCAGCATAGTTAGGATCTCAACCCCTATCCTTGGCCCACCCTAAAGCAGTTTAGAGTGACCATTGCATGGCCTGGGGGTAGACCTATTTTTTTGGAGGATGTGGGTCTTGCAGATGACCAAGGAGAAGGTAGACCAGATGAGGATGAATACATAACAAACCCTGTTAATGATTACATTGGAGGCAACAATGAAGATAATGACTGAAGAGCTTAGTTTCCTCCAATGTAATCATCAATAGGATCTATCATGTCTTCATCCTCATTTGTTCTACCTCCTCCTTGGTCATCTGTAGGACTTGCCTTCTCTGGAAAAATAGGCATGTCCCTAGGCCATGCAATGGTGGCTCTAAACTACTCTAGGGTGGGCCAACGATAGGGGTTGGGATCCTGACTATGTCGGTGCAATGTATAATGATAGAAATTGTCATTCAACTATATTCGGCCTTTGTGGTTGGCCGCCTGTTGATCAGCCAAGTGATGCATGTATGTTTGCATTTGGATTCCTCTGTAGGTGTGCTGAGATGGAATCCAGGGATATCTGCTACTGTGGTGGTGGAGCATCTGCTACTGGTTGAGGCTGTGGTTGCTACAATTTATTTGGCAAACAATTCTTATCAATGAATGATCAATTGGGGAGAGGTCGAATGGGTTTGGTAGTTATGACATGCACTCCATAGAAACTGCAGAGGCCTATTATTAAAGCGGAAAAACCCAATGGGTGCCTAGGAGGCTCTGTTATGACAAACTGGTGGATGGCTTCAAAAATCAGTTGGGCTACATTAATACTGATATGCTCCATGAAACTGTAAACCAGTTGGCATTTAGGCAAAGTCAAATCAGAGTTATGATCACTTAGAAAAAGGTTACTTAGGAGAAAGGTCATCCAAATTTGAGTGATTGTGGTCATATGTGTTCTCATGATCCGCAATTGTTTTCCTGTCGTGCTACAAATGAAGTCAGGACCTGGGAAGCAAAGAGATAGCCTATAGCTTTTTCATCAAATTTCCTTGCACCTAACGTGGTTTCTTTGCTTAAACAGTGAGCTCTTATTCAATTGTGTTGATGTGAATTGTGGCTTGATAATAAAGGACTTTATAGACAAATACCACACTGACTGGATGCATCCGATTGTATATCTTACACATGTAAACAAAAAACCATAACCCGAATATTAATCTTGCATGTACCAACTTGTATTGAATTTGTTATTTTATCCCATGTAGATATATGTTCCAATTCATAAAGAATCCAACAACCACTGGTATTTGATGGTAATTTGACCAACTGATGTTCCATTTTGATTCTAACATTGAAATGGATAAGCTTGAATGACGGAAGGAAACCATGCTTAATGTGGTATGTCCAATATAATGTTAAGTACATAATTCCTTTAATATACTACTTTTATTGTTTACCAAAAATTCATAGTCGTAGCCCAGATGCTAGACACAAATGTTTATCCCATGAAGTATTTGAACGGATGCTTCAAAGCAAATGGTTGGGACTTTGCTGAACTAAGAGCCTTACCCAAAGCTGAACATTTGTTAATTTTTTTTATATCCTCATTAATTGTTCGTTATTGTGTCTTGTTGTTGACAACATATGTCTCATATTACTCGTTGTAAATTTACAGTAGGAACTCAGTTGTGTGGGTCATGAAGTGGCTGGATATGGTGGATGGATTTAGCTCAAATGTAGTACCACTAGTAATTTAATTATGCCGCTTCATTTGACTATATTAGTTTAAATAGAGAGTTATCTAATTCAACTATCATGTCATGCAATTGGAGGAGAAGGTAATTAGGATGAAGACTGCTATGACTTTACAAAAGGACATGTATAATGAAACTCGGACTATCATCTAGGACAACGTTGAACCCTTTTGACGGAATGTTTGCTTTTCATCCCTATTAATGTTTACCTCTTAGACATTTAGTGCTTGGTATTTTGGACAACAAAACTAGTATAATTTTAGGAAGGTCGCACTTGTTTAGTTTTTGAATGTTATAGTAGACATTTATTTAGCTTCTATTAAATAATAAACAATTGCAATGCACATCAAGCTCTATTGTGCATTGTGTTTTATTTATCTTCTAATATTGCTTATATTACCATTTTGTGTGTGCTTAAATAATTTATTTCTGTTTCATTGTCTAATTTAATTGTGAAATGTATTTAATGGGATATAACTTGTAATGGAGACGTCTTTACAATAATACACGTCGGTGATTACCTCAAATGAGATATTTGTCGACCAAATTAGATATTCAAATTAATCTCCTTCAAGCTGAAGGTTATACCCAAGAACATCAAGATCTATTCACTGGTAAATTTATGTATGAAGAAACATGTTAGTTTGTTTGATATTTTGTTGTATTATTCAATGGTGCTGCAATAATGGTTTGGCTACCACTCCAAGATGTACCAGGGTCCAATAGTTTTGTATCAATGATGGGTTTTTCTTTGTGCACCCAGCAGAATTGCTGGTGCACCCAACAAGTTATGTGAAGTGGCAAAAATGTTCTTCTATAAAAAAATTTAAAAAACACATCTCCTTCAACCTCCCTCTTTATCGCATTGCTGCTACTGTTTATCAGACTCCTTGAATTTGAGAGCTCTGCCATCGTGCCGTGAAACCTCGTTGTCAATCCCTTCGTCATCATTGCATTGTTAGTGATAGCCTCGTCGTCATTGTGGTCCCTGTCCTCTCTATTTGTATGTTATAGTTTTGTGGATTGGGAAATTCGTATAACGCATACGGATTGTCAATCCGTATGAGTTATACGGATTAACAATTCATATGTCATACGAATTAGGATTGACTTATATGGATTATCCAATTTGTAAACTTATTTTATTTTTTAAATTTAAAATTTAAAGAAATAATTATTGTTTTAATATTTTAAAAAATATATAAATAAATTAATATTTTTGTTGTAAAAATTAATTTTTAATAAATAAATATTGTTGTATATTTTTTTGGTTTTTTTATTTCATTAATTATATTTGTTTTTTTAAGTTGGTTTTTAATAAAGAAATTAAGTAGTTTGTTTATTTAAAAAAACCAATGTATATATATTATTGTGATTTATTTTTGTAAAAAATATAAGTAATTTGATTATATTTGGTATTTTATAAATTTGTTAGATATCATAAATTCCAAATTTGTATTAGTATATATTTCACAATTTAGTATATATTTTTATTAGTATATATCTCAGTTGAAGTCATCCTCCCATGGAAGGAAGGTTGAGAAATTTGCCAAGCCTACTCCAGAGATTGAAGGCTTAGTGGTTGCCACAGGATTAAGTCATTTGATTGCATGTTCCTTGGAGATTGGCGATCAGGGACTTATATCGGCTTTTGCAGAGAGGTGACATAAGGAAATTAGTAGTTTTCATCTTCCTGTCGGAAAGGTGACTATTACCCTCGATGATGTGGCATTGTTGTTTCATCTGTCCATTACAGGTGCCTTCCATAGCTTTGAGGCTCTTCATATGGATGAAGTTGTCTTCCTCTTAATTGAATTGCTTGAAGTTAGTTCAGAAGGAGCAAAAGCTGAGATAGTATAATGTCATGGGATATATGTTCGGCTATCGTGGCTGCAAGACATTTATCATAGCAAATGTCACGCAACATAATGGACTGTAACAGCTCGAGCATATCTCTTGCATCTAGTAGGTTACACACTCTTTGCTAACAATAGTGTCACTCACGTGCATGTGGTATTCTTGGATGCTTTTCATGACCTCACCCAAAATGGAAGCTACGCATGGGGAGCTGTCGCCCTAGTCCATAGTATGAGAATTTGAATGATGCATCAAAGAGCAGCGTCAGGCAACTTGCAGGATATATCACACTTTTACAGGTAATTATAATTTAATTTTTTATTTTTGTTATGTATTTTATGTTGAGTATTGTTTTGATTTTTTTTGTTTTCAAAATATGTGCAGTGTTGGATCTATGAGCATTTTCCTTCTATTGCTTCGTCTATTGCTGCTGAAGATTGTCATGAGAGGAAACCACGTGCCTGCCGTTGGAAGTTTGGGAAGGCATTACCAGTGTCAACGTATCGTAAGTGGATAGATAGATTGACGTTTGATGTTGTGTGTTGGATTCCTTATGGTGACCACCGTGCATATAGAGAATTTGAGCTGATTTCTTTGTTTTTCGAACATATCTAATGGGGTCCATTTATTGTCATACACCGACCAAAGAGGGTTGTGCGACAGTTTGGTATGTACAAACCATTCCTCCACACCCTGCTGCTCCAACGTTATGCATAGAAGATATTGATGATAGATGGATTCAGTTTTCTAAATACCTTGCATCGGTGGGTCAGATATGTGTTGCACCTGGACAGTGTGCAGCAGACTACATGCAGTGGTTCTACATGATTTCTAATCCCTTCATGAGTTCGGCACAGGCTAGGGATCCTCCTAGACATCCACGCGTGTTGCGCGATGACATATTTATTGAACTAGATATTCCTCAGCACCAGGTGGCGGCAACAGCTATGGACAAAGCACCTGCAGATTCACCTGCTCATGTAGAGCAACCTCGACATGCAGTGGTAAAATATATTTTCAATTAACTTTGTTATTCATTTTATTTGAACATGCATTAAGTATAAACCTTTTCCGTTGTTGTAAATGTCTAAGGAGTCTTGCTAAGCAATAGATGAAAGTTTGGAACGGTTGCTCAACCTAAGGATAGTGAGAAAAGGTACAAAGGCATACACTATCATGAAAGACTACCTAAGGATCATCAGAGGTGTGACTGTGAAACACAATGTATATGTGCGGTCACGACGAAGGCGGCGTATGGAAGATGCATGAAGACCTTTAGGATTTATTAGGTTTTATATGATTTTTGTATGCAATATAACTAGACAATGTTTATTATTTAATTTTATGTGAGAACCTTTTTATTTATTTTCATAACTAGACAATGTTTATTATTTAATAACTCTCGTAACCCTAGACCCTAGGTCATGAATTAAACCATCAACCTTAATTAGTCGCGTACCGTCAAACAATAAGTAAATCATAAACCTTAATTAGTGACGTACAACTAAGCTCAACGTATTGTAGTAACCGTAAACCCTCTTTAGTCAAATAAGTTTGTCATTAAAATAGTAAAACATAAATAATTGTACACCATTTAAAAGTTAACTATAAATAAATAATTATATGAATGTCCAATGAAACACACGTATATTATCATATTACATGACAATTAAATAAGTAACTAAATGTTCAATCTTCACCTAAATCAACAAAGTTTGTTTTCAACATCAATAAATTTGGGTACTAATGCATTATACTAATATATGGTGTAGGCCACTGCTTTGTTTGATGATGACAATGTGTAGATCATAACAAAGCTACTGGCAGTAATGGACAACAGTCTCTTAGAAATACCTGTCACATATGGACATACACATTAAAATTATCATAAGACTATTTAATACATAAAATACACAAACAGAATGATAACGCTTTTACCAGAACAAAATGATTACCATACACATGATACCATACACATGACCAATACATATTACACGATGTATAGAACAATCTCTTGGGTTCACTTCTAAGAGGAAAAACTATCATGCTTTGTTGGAAAGAAAGAGAAATAAGGATGACATTATACCTTGATGCAATCACATATCCCATGTCAATTATATTCATCCACTTATCCATGGTAACCTGCATGTAACAGTTATAATTACATTTATTTAAAGCAAAATTAATCCATCAAAACGTAACAAAAAACTTATATACCATGGATAATCCATCAACAAGTAGGGACTGCTTTAATTCCTCAAATCTGTCTATGCCATCAAGCAGGTTGATATACTCATCAGACCATTTTGCAAGTTCTTTAAGCAAATGGTTGCGAACCAAAGACCATGAATCTTCACCCATACCTAATAAGGCAGCAATTGCGCGATATCCATAATTACCATCAGCTTTGACATCAACAATGTTTTCAATGGAATCATGAATGCATGGATGAAATGGATCCAACATTGGCATGGTCCTTCTTAGTTTTGCTTGCTCAGATGATGATGCACTATGTTTGACTGAAGAATTACTATTTTGCACAGAATGTAATGCATCAACATACTCCCAATAAGACGGATCACGCTTTGTTGATCTTTGATGCTTGGTCATTAGTTTCTTGTGAACACCTTTTGTTTTGACCTTTTTTGGAGGAGCACGCATAGAGCTTATGTTAGGGTAGACAATTTCCCGAAATTTACTCTTTACAGTAACTTTGCCACATACATCAAGTTCTTCAAATCGCTTGGATATGATTTCCATTTTTTCGGTTATGCTTACTTCGGGCTCAGATAACCCTTGGTCTAAAAAACTTAGCCTCCGCCAAAACATATGGATTACACCCAAAGGTATGCTACCGACAACATATCTAGTTAGCTCGCATGCACAAGGAAGACCATGAATAGTTCTCATTACACATCCACAACGAGAACTATCAATACCAACATAACTTACACGCTCATACTCAGCAACAATCTAGTTTAAAGCATACTTGATACCATGCCAAGTAGTTTCTTGTGTAAGGTAACTTTAAGAACATGTCCAACCACATGTGTATTTGTCTCAAAAGATGCCTTAATTTCAGTGTGTTGCAACATGATCATGTTGTTCATGGCTTCCCAAACAATACATAGGTCTCCAAGGCTATTCTATAGTAGTCTTTTTAAGGCCCAAATAGCAGATTCAACCCTACATATGAAATACACAAAAAGATAAACAAATATTGCACCATTTAGGCTTAGTAGGGCCTATGCTTCCCCATTAAGGCTTACCCTCAACTTCCGCAACAACTTTTAAGCTACCCAACATATGTTGCACCATAGCATAATTAAGTACTAGAACACATTTTACCTTATTTTCTGCTCTTTGTTCATGAAGAAATTATCCAACAAATCCTAAAACAATTATATATAAAAAAAAGTACAAGAAGAAGGAATCATAGCATTGGAAAGCACCAATTCCTAGGAATTTTCACATCCCATTTTGCTCTAGGTATGAAAGGTAACATGGCTCACCTGCTGGTCCCGTTCCAATTTGGATTTCCTAAAATATGCCATCAAAAGGAGTTTATGTAGCACAACAAATCACACCATGATGTAAAATTACATTGAGAAAGATATTTACCACAATGGTGTGACCAAAGGAGTTGCTTGAAAGTGTCATTGAAAGCATGCATGAAATCAACATAACATTGAATTGGGGTTTCACCCTTGAGCATTGGCAAAGTATCACACCCAAGTGATATATATTCATGGTTTCTTCTTCCCTATTGATCGGTATGTGCAAGATCGGGGTCATTATCAATCTCCTCCATAACCCATTTGGGCAAACATCTCCGTCCTTTGTTTTCCAATTTTTGTTTTTTCTCCTTATTCTCAATCTCAATCGTTGCTTTCAATCCTCCAATCACCATTTGACACGTCAATTCCCTCCGCCAATCCCACTTTCACGTTTTTTTTTTCAATAGAACCCACACCCTCCAATGCCCACCAACTTTCCAAGGTCCCATATGCATCACTCCATACCCACTTTAAATTGATAGCACGTTACACATGCACTTGCAAATGTCTTTTCATTTCTCCTACGCCTTGCAAAAAAAAGGGTGCTTGCATTTATGATTCCAAAATAAGGTTTGTAGAAAAAGGACCACGTTTTCATGTCATGTAGTACCTAAAATGTCTACTATATCAATCCTTAGGTTGGTAGCCCAACAACAATCGGTTTTATCGAAGCAATGTCACCTACACAAACCAATTGATGTTAAAAAAAACAAAATAAAAATTCCAAGCCCAATTCTCAAACTTTATGCCCTTTAAAATTGCACTCCAATTACTTTTGGTTCCTTTTTTCTTCTTGTTCCAGATCCTACTTTTGCAACCTCCTTGAAACCATGATTTGAATCCTCAACACCTCAAGGGCAAGGTGTTTTTGATGGGCCAAGGAATGATAGGGATGAGGAAATGGAACATTAGTGAGTTGGCATAATATAAGATGTTGTCCCCACCTTATCTGCCATCATCCTTTTTGTTTCCTTTTTCTGTCTGATGTTTCCTTTTTGTTTGTAATTTTGTTATTACAGAATTGATAATTTTGTTATGAGACTATCAACATCAGCATCCTGCGTGATGCTCTATATATTAATGCTTTGAAAGATGACAAACCATAAGAAGAAATATAGTTTCCTTTCCTTACCTTTTCTCTCCCCTAGTCCTCGAACTCTAGGAATCCTAACACCACCATCCATGTCACTCTAGAGGACGGTTTCAACTTCAAGTGTGTTGGCCTCATTAACGGCTAGATAAGATATGTGGAAGAGGAGTGGGACTCCATGGTGTCGGTTCCACTAATGTCCATGGTGAAGCAATGTCTGGCGGTTTAAACCACAAAAAAATGTGAATACCTATTAAACACTTAATCTAAACAATTTTGATAGTTTTAAGCTATTAAAAAAATAATCATAACAAAATGTGATTGCCACCTCATCATTTAACAAAAATGAAACTAAAAACATTGACGGAAAAAAGTGAAGGGATCAAGGCTTGCCAAATATTTATGTAAAGAGTAAAAACAAAAGTTAAAAAAGTTAAAAGATTAAAAATATATTTTATCCATAAAATAAAGATAATAATAATTTTTAGTCATCACTATATTTAATTAATTATTTTAAAATTTTAAAATACTAACCAAGTTAAGTATTCTAAATGAAAAATTAAAAAAAGATTAAAAAGATATATTTTAAAAACATAAATAACAATATAACTTAATATACTAAAAAGAAAAGTAAAACTTAACCGATTGGAAGTCACATTAAACCTTTTCATTTTGAATTTCAATTCATTGACAATTAGTTTTGACGCGCGTGCCAGGGCGGGATCCTCCCCGCTGAAAACGAAAGCCAAACGTCCCTGGAGACACACACTCGCAAGACTTCACTGCGCTTCCCCAACTTCTCTCCCTCCTTCCTCAATTCCTCCATGGACGAATCCTCGCTGCAACTCGTCTCCGAAATTGGAAGACGCCTCGCTCACCGAACTCGTCCCAACAAGGACTTCATAGTCAAATCCCTCGCAGTAAGCTTCGCCTTCCCACGCATTCTGCGCCACCATCGCATGCTTTGGCTGCCTTCTCTTTTTTTTTTTTTTTCTAAACGCGCCACTTGCGCCGATTATAATGCATTTTGCACTCGTTTTTGTTTTGAAATTGATAATAGTTTGTAAACATGTTCGTGATTTCTGTCTTTTGCCGATGAATTTCGAGTGCGTTGAACTTGGTTGTAATAGAAATTGGTAATAGATTTCTGAATGTGCGTTAATTCGTATTTCGTTGTTTGAATTATCCGTCTCAAGAATTAGCATAACAGGTTGAATTTGATTACTTGGTGATTAGTTAGATGTTGCTAGTAATTGGATACTTAGTTACTCTTCTATGAGTTTATCAGTCACTTTATCGCTCCATTGTAATCAGTTTCAGTTTCCTTTCTAAAATGTTTTTCAGTGTTAGTGTTTACCTTAGATGCTGGTATGCTGACCGAATTGTTATTGTTTTGTTGTGCAGAAAGCTGCAAATGCTTTGTCTTTGATAAAGCAGTCTTCTCAACCGCGAACGGCCAAAGAAGTACAAGCTGCTAAGAAACAGGAAGATACTTTAAAGCCCCTGGCAAATGCTGTGGTTTGTGGTGGTCTGCTTCAACATGCAGATAAGGAAGTTAGGCTTCTGGTTGCCGTGTGTGTCACTGACCTTTTTAGAATCATGGCACCTGTACCGCCTTTTGAAGACAAGCATTTGAGGGTATCCATTATATGTAGCCTATTTAAAATATGTGCAGTCTTCTTTTTCCTTTTTTTTTTGCTTGTTAAGTATGTAGGTCCTTGAGTGCTTTAATTGTATACAACTTTAATTTAATGATTGTGGTGCTGACTGAAGATGTATTTTTTTTTTCCAGGATGTATTTAAACTTATTATTAGTTTGTTTGAGGATCTAGCTGATACCGCAAGTCCATTCTTTTCAAAAAGGGTTAAAGTATTGGAGACAATGGCTCAATTAAAGTGTTGTGTGATAATGCTGGAGATTGACAGCATAGACCTGGTTCTTGAGATGTTCAATATTTTCTTCTCTGTTGTCAGGTTGAGATCTACCTCCTCTCTCCTTGTGCTTATTATTTATTATTTTACCGGATTTCTTAGCTTGTGATCTAATCTGGAAAAAATCCTAGGTCTATTTATATGGGCACTGTTCTGTGTCTGACTTGTGAGACAAAATTGTTAGTTTTTAACCTAGAAGGGATTTGCCATATTATTCATTTGTCCTTACTATTAAAGTTATGGAATACATTAGTTGGTGGGACATGGGAGGTTATATTTTAATAGCTGTATCTGTTATTTCTTGTGCAGAAGCCATTCCTTAGAAATATGCAGTCCATTTATGATTGTTGACTTTAGTGGAATAGTCGATGACACCTAATCCACCTTACCCTTTTTGCAGAGATGAACACCTTTTAATTAATGATAAACATTTTGAATGAGAGTGAGGAGGCTTTTCAGCAACTATTGGAAGTGATTTTGCAAAATCTTATAAAGCGAAAAAAAGTAAGAGCTTTTTTTGTTATTTTTAATCTTAGTTTATACATATTTTTCCTAATACTTTCTTCATGATAAACAAATGTTATATGTATTTTTTTTTTTTGATCAGCAAAGATAATATAATTTTATATAGAAAATAGAGTAAGATGGTTCCCAAGGGCAGACTAGGGCAGTCTCGAAAGGAACCAAACTGGAATAAGAAATGTACATGTAAGAAGACCCTATAGTTCTATCCTTGTCTAACAGCAAAAGCCTCTATAAGGTTAGATGACCATTGATTGTAGTTAGTTACAAAATCCTTCTCATAGTTTCTTAGCCATGTCCAAAATAGAAATGTAGCATCCTCCATCAGTTTGTTTCCATTGAAGGTCCCATTTGAGAAAATAATGTTATTTTTCATCTGCCACACTGACCATGTAAGCGCCACCCACCAAACCCTCCACCTACTGACACAAATTCCTTTGACCCCGTCAATCATATGTTGGGCAAAATGTTGCCTTTGATGCAGTGGAAAAACAGTGGAGATATTCACCCAGGACGTGGTTTCCCACCAGAGAGGTATGATTTTGCTACAATGGAAAAAAAGGTGTGTCGTATCCTCCACTGTACTTTTGCAGAATGGGCATGTTTGGTCCTGTATTTCCACCTGCCGTCTATTTAAGTTTGCTTTGGTGGACAATCTGTCTTGACGTAACCTCCAAACAAAAACTGCAGCTTTGGATGGAATCCGCAGTTTCCATAATTGCGCAAAATCTGCAACATCTTCCCCCTGCACTGCATCCCCCCACAGCATGTCGTAATCAGTTTTTGCTGAGTATTGACCAGAGGGTTCTGGTTTCCAGACCCAATCATCCCTGCAATTCAGCTGGACCCTCACTGCTGCCACCTCATTTATGAAATTGTCAGCCATAGATACCTCACGATCAAATAAGTGTTGCCTCCATTGAAAATTCCATTCCCAACCAGAGGCTTTGTGCTCTCCCATTTGCTAAATAAGGTGATTCTGTTGGCAAGAAATAAGATATAACCTTGGGTATTTGGCTGCCAATGTTGTCCCACCACAAGTCCACTTGTCCTTCCAAAATTTTATTCGATCACCACAACCCAACTTCCACTCTAAGCCATTGTGAAAAGCAAACTCTTGTTGTGGATGATGGAGTGCCAATTTCAGATCCCTCCACCAAGAAGAGTCATTAGAACCTCGAGATGCTTCATCTAAACTCCTCCAACCTCCGTACTTTGATTCCAGCACTTTAGCCCATAGCTCTTTATGGTTTTGGAATAAGCTCCATTTCCATTTGCCCAACAAAGCCAGGTTGAAACTGTTAACATCCTTGATTCCCAACCCCCCTCTTTCTTTTGGGAGACACACCGTCTCCCATTTGACCCATGCAATCTTAGATTGATCATGGCCGCCTCCCCAAAGGAATCTTCTCTAGATACCTTGAAATCTTTTTATCACCCTTGTAGGAACCCTGAAAAAAGAGAGAAAATAAATGAGAATAGATATTAGGACGGATTGTATGAGTGCCACTCTTCCCCCCAATGATATATGTCTCTGCTTCCACCTAGCTAGTTTCCTCTCACATTTTCTAAGAATAGGATCCCACAACTGACACCTTCTTGGATTATCCCCAATGGGGATTCCCAAGTAGACAAAAGGGATGGACAACAGCTTGCAATTCAGATTATCAGCCACATTTTGCTTCCACGACTCCAGCATACCGATTGCTTCGATACTACTTTTTACAAAATTATTTTTGAGGCCCGATACAAGTTCAAAGGTCCTCAAAATTGATTTGATTGCAATAGTATTCTCTAAAGTTGTCTCCCCAAAAAATATTGTGTCATCCGCATATTATAACAAGCTAATGTTCACATTATTGCTTCCCACTGAATACCCTCTGAATATATTTTTCTCCACAGCTTGTCTCATTAGGCCATTCAGACCCTCAACAACTATATTAAACAGAAGTGGCGCTAATGGATCGCCTTGTTTGAGGCCTCTTTGAGGTCTGAATTCAGCGGAGGGGCTCCCGTTCACCAAGACTGAAACTGATGCAGAAGACAAACATCCTGCAATCCATTGTGTCCATTTGGAGCAGAAATTCATCCTCCTCATCATGTATTTCAGAAAATCCCATGATACCGAGTCGTAAGCCTTCTCATAATCAACTTTGAACACTAGGCATGGCTTTTTACTTCTCTTAGCCTCCTCTACCACTTCATTTGCAATAATGACGCTGTGCAGCAAGTGCCTACCACTTATAAAGGCTGATTGCCGTTCATCTATAATGGAAGAAATAACTTTCTTCAATCGATTGGCCAATAGCTTGCTCACTATCTTGTAGACACAACCTATTAGGGAAATAGGTCTATAGTCATGAAGGGATTGCGGATCAGACACCTTAGGAATCAATGCAATAAAAGAGGCATTGCTTCCTTTTGGAAAATGTCCATTAACATTAAATTCGTCCAAGAAGCGCATGACATCAGACTTAATTGTGGGCCAAAACTTCTTGATGAACTTGAAGTTGAAACCATCAGGGCCTGGGCTTTTTTCACTCCCACAGCCCCAAACGGCCTCCTTGACTTCGTCCTCCCGAAACCTCTCGATCAGCAAGTCATTCTGTTGCTGGCTGACAGTCTGAAATGGAATTCCATCTAGTGTTGGTCTGTGGAAATCAGTCTCCTGAAATCTCTTTAAAAAGAACAATCTAACTTCCTCCTTCACCTTTTGAGGATCTTCAACCCATACTCCGTCAATCAAGATCCCTTTCATTAAATTATTTCTTCTATTTGCGTTCATCAATAAGTGGAAGTATCTTGAGTTGCTATCTCCTTCTTTAATCCACCTAGCCCTGGATTTTTGCCTGAGCAGCGACTCATGAGAAAGGGCAGCTGCCCACAAGTCTTGCTGCAGCTGCCTTCTAGCATTAGCCTCCTGGGGTGATAAAAGTCTATCAATTGTCTGCTCTTCCAGCCTGTTTAACTCCCCCTGAATCTGCTTGTACTTCTTGTAAGTATCTCCAAACTCTTCCTTGTTCCAAATCCGCAGTCTTCTTTTAAGGCATTTTAGTTTTTCTTTAAGTACGTACCCACCCCAACCTCCTATCTGAGTAGATGTCCAACATTCATGGACTGTTTTTGTAAAGGAGCTATCCTTCAGCCAGCAATCCATGACCCTAAAAGGTTTGGGTCCCCAATCAATGATCTTTGATCTTAGCAGAATAGGACAATGGTTAGAAAAGTTTCTCTCTAGAGTGTATTGGGTTGTATCTGGCCATTTTGCCATCCATTCATGAGATATCAGAAATCTATCCGGTTTGCTTTTAGCTGAACCATTTGGCCTGAACCAAGTGAAATTTCTGCCCACCCATGGCGCATCCTCTACCTCCAATTCATCGATCCAGTCGTTAAACTTCTTGATGCTAGTATCAGCAGCCCCGTTACAGCACTGCCCCATCCTCTCTGCTGGATTTCTCATATTGTTGAAGTCCCCCAATATACACCATAACCCCCCACTGTTTTGATTCCTCAACTGCTTGATGCTGTCCCAAAGTACTCTTTTGTTCTGAATGTCGCATGGTGAGTAGATGCACATAATGTGAACCAGTTGGTCTTCCTTGATCCAATGGCCTTTCAGTAAGATAAAGCCTACTCCATCTATTTTGCTTTGCAATTGAAAAGCTTCATCGCTCCACATACACAGTAAACCGCCTGCTGTGTTGTTTGCAGGCTGAGCTTCCCACTGTACTGCTGAATCCCCCCACAATGTTTGACATAATCGCTTATCAATGAACTCCTTTTTTGTCTCTTGGATACAAATCATATCAATGTGTTCTTTCTTGATCATTCTTCTTATTGCGCCCCACTTCACTCCCCTCCCTAGTCCCCTAACGTTATAGGAGATAATATTCATGGGATATGCCTTCCTTCTCCCAGTCTCTGTGCCTTCTTTTTATCTCTTTCCTCCATGTCTTTTATTTTCCTGATTATCACCCCTTGCTCTGTGTCACTAGTTACCCCTATTTCTTGGGCCATGTTCCATATCATTACTGCCTCCTCCATAGTCCTGTTCTTGGGTTTTTCATTCTCCCTACCTTGCACTACTGTCTCCTCCGTTTGACTGCTATCACTCTCCCTTCGTTGCAATGTTTGAGTGCATTCCACATGCCGTTTGGGCCCACTGCTTTCGACTCCCCTAGTATCTTCAGGCAACCTAGTTTGCTGATCTCTGGTCAGTATTTTAATTTTTGGGGCTGTATGTATGGTTGGTTGAGTTGGGGGGTCCAGTTGCAATTTCTGTTTGCACCTCCGAGATCTTGAGTAGACCATCCAGTTATTGCTAGGTGTGTTTTTTGATGGTTGTGGGCTGCTAGTACTGGCTTTGTTAATTTTGGAAGGGGTGTGGTTAGGAAAGCCCAACTCCCTACTAGCCACGTTTGTTCCCATGTGATACTGTGTAATCTTTTCTCCCATCAGGTCTACCACTGCCACGTCATCATCTTTTCTAACTTCTGGAGTTCCACTAGGATGCATAAAGTGCACCCCTTTTGAAATGGCGGTGTCATTGGTGAGAGCATTATTTTTTGGTGCCTTCTTTCCCTCCACTGCACCATTTCCTCTTTTGTGAAAGTTCTTATCCACCTCGGGCTGAAGCACCTCCCTGGCATCCTGCACCCCATGGTCTTGACACCTAGCTTTTGCGTGAGACGCCTCCTTTGAACTGGACCCCTGACAAGCCACGTGGTCTGTGGGTGGGTCTGCACACATGACCGTTGTGGTTGGTGAAGGTATTGGTGGTTTGAACTGCAGGTCCAAGGCATTATCCAGCAGACGAAGCGGTGGGGTTGGACCGGTGGATAAAAGCGAGGATCCATCGTCAGTGCTTCCGGCAGTGGGCTCGCGTCCTGGCCAACGGCAATCGGCGGTGCCTGACACAGTGGTAGTGTCGACGTCGCCGACTTGCTCTACAATGACCACCCGTCGCCGCTCGGTCGCGTTTGGCAGGCCCGGGATACTCACGGCGTCACCTCCGCCATCGTGAAGATCGTGATGGGGCCAGCTTTGCTCAGGCACGAGTGCCGACGTCGGAGGTGCGACTTCACCTGCCTCAAGAAATGGCGTATCTAACTTTCCCGATATAGGCGTTCCAATACTGCTGTCATCAGATACGACTTCGTCCGACGACCATGCGTTTCGCATTCTCCGGCAATAACACGGCTCTACGTTCTGGCTACGTTCCTCTGATACGTAGATATCGAAGCTCTCCCCTCCTACGAACACCCTTACTGTATGCTGGATTGTCGGTCTCCAAGGAGTGCGGATGAGGACCCGTGTTCTGTCGACACGTCGGGCTGCTTCCATATCGTCATCAATATCCACCAGTTCCCCAAATAAGGCGACAATCTTCTGGATGTGCGTCTTTTCCATTGCTATTAGAGGAATTCCCCAGCATTGTACCCAGGTGATTCGTTGTCCCGGACGATGCCCTGGGTGCAAAACTGGTCCATTGCCTTTGCTAGCCCATGTGCGTCTTTCACTCCTTTAAATCTGGCAAAGCCAAACCTTCTCCCATTCTTGTTCTTCTGCTTAGGGATGAAGATCTCCCTCAGGTCACCCCACCTCCTAAAGTGATACCACAACTCCTTCTCTGTAATGTCCTCTGTAAAACGTGTGAAGTAAAATGTCGATATGTCGCCCTTATCCCGTCAGTTTTGTCGACTATATCCTTGCTGCTGTCCATCGTAGCTTGTTGTAGATGTCTGTCGAGGATCCTCGTTGAAGCTCGCTCTACCTCTCTCTCTTACCTCACTTCCTCTCCTCTCTCTCTCCCCCCCACTGTTTCTCTCTCTACACATACTTCTCTCTCTGGAGTAACGGCACACAAATGTTATATGTATATAAGCTTTGTGATTATAGATCAAATGTTGAGTGTAATGCATTCTCATTTATTTTCCCTTTTCCGTCCACAAGAATGTGGCTATTATCCACAAAATATTGTGCTTTATTGTTTTTTAGTCAATTTGCTTAGTCTATGTTATGTTTAAAGCCTTATACTTTTGTTTGATTTTGTAAAGTCTGATCTGATACAAATTATTGAGCAATTTGATTCTCACTTTAATTACTGGGAATACCATGTTCATAATTATGTAGTGGTAGTCATATTTAGATGTCACAAGTTTTACTTTTGTCTATTCAAATGTTTTGGATTTGCTAAACACTTCTCTATCTTAAAAGAAACCAGATTGTTTCAAAATCTCCCTCCAACTGTACAACAGGATGCAATTTTTGCTGCTGATAAACTTGCTGCATCGGTCATAAAAACTTGTGCACAAGAGGATGAGCTGAACCCCCTTGTTTGTGGGTTTTTAACAACTTGCATACATGACAGAGATGCTATGGGTAGTGAGCTTAAAGAATATTACTATGAAATTTTCTCTAAAGTTTTCCAGTGTGCACCTCAGATGCTTCTTGCTGTCATCCCAAGCTTAACTAAAGGATTATCGGTACACTACTTTATGTCACATTGTTTATAATTTTACATAAGATGAAACCAATTGTTTGAAATTAGTTCATTTATTTTTTATATGCTTATTCTGTTTTTTTTTTCAAATGTATTGATATTCTTACCCTTTTTCTTTTTCTATATTTGCAATCCCCTTCATAGGCTGCTGAGGTTGATGTTCGGATAAAAGCTGTAAATTTGGTGGGGAAGCTTTTTGCTCTTCAACATCCTGTTGTTCAGAAGTATCATGAGCTTTTCGTGGAGTTTTTGAAAAGATTTTCTGATAAATCTGTGGATGTTAGGATTAGTGCTCTACAATGTGCTAAAGCTTTTTATTTAGCGAATCCTTATGATGGGACAGATTCACGTGAAATTATGAGTAAGCTCCTTCATAAATATTCTTGTACTTGTTTGTCTTTTATTGATATTAAGTGATTTGTGATAACCTTGCAATTGAGCAGCTTCTATTGGAGATCGATTATTAGACTCTGATGACCAAGTGAGAAAGCAGGCAGTTCTTGTTACCTGTGATATTTTTAGTTCAAACCTAAAACTTGTTTCATCCAAACTGTTATCTCAAGCCACCGAAAGACGCTGGGATATAAAGGCATGTGCTGTTGAATTTTGTATGCTCGATGAAGGATGGAATAGTGAAAATAAAGAATTCCTAACACTTGGTAATGCTTTTCCAGATAACTGTTAGAAAGAGTGCCTTGCAAAAGTTGATAAAGATATATCGAGATTACTGCAAGAAATGTTATGAAGGCAGCATGACAATTAGTGATCACTTTGAAGAGATTCCATGTAAAATTATGATGCTGTGCTATGATAAAGATTGTAAGGAGTTCAGTTCAGCTTATGAATTTGAAATTGCTAGTTGAATCAAAATTAGTGTTCGCTTGTTAGAAGTAAAGGTTATTTTTTTACAACATTTCAGGTTCCAGAACATGGAATTTGTTCTTGCTAATGATCTATTCCCTGAGGATCTTTCGGTTGAGGAAAGGACAAAACATTGGATGCACATGTTTTCTCTTTTCAGTTTTCCTCATGAAAAGGCATTGGATAATATTTTGACTCAAAAGAGAAGGTACCTATACCAACATGCTATTGTTAACAGGACGAAAATAGAGTATTGTTTACCAATTGTTCCGTTTTTTTTTCAGGTTCCAAAATGAAATGAAAAGCTATTTGGCTATGCGGAAGAAATTGAAGGTACAAATAAAATGGTTGGCGGCATTTACTCATAATAAGGGAACCTTTTAGAGTTTTTCTTGGTTAGAAATAGGTGGAATACTTGAAGAAGTTGTTATATATTGCTGACAAAATGGCATTTATAAAGATATCTTGAATACAAACTAATGATTAATGAGTACTGAGTAGAGGCTTGCTACTTTTAATTTACGGTGGCAGATTTGGGAGTAGAAAACAGAGTTTGTTATTGCAATCTTATTATATCTGCCAAAGTTTTACTCATCCTAGAAGCTTATGCTATATGAAGGAGACATAAAGCATGATATTTTTGTTACAGTACTCCACACATGAAATATCTTCAAGCTTAAAGAATGACAAATCATAGATGATAGATACTTCACTGCCTTATGCAGAAATTCATACTTGAATAGATATAAGGGTGGCTTAGAGGCACTGATATGTGCATTCTGCTGCCATTTATATTAGATCTGTGGGATACTGTGAGTGTATACTCTGTAAGTTAACTCTACTAGTTAGAGTTAACCCCTAGTCAGTCAATACAGTTGTGTACCAGACAGTTAGTTAGGACAGTTGTCATCAGTTAGTTAGAGTCTGTGTCTATATATACCAGACTGTAAACAGAGACTCATTGCCTTATTGTAATCTCTCTATTGTTAGTAATAATATCAGTTTATCAACAGATACAGATGTACATATTGTACACCTGCCCTGGTATTGCTTCCCTGCCTTTTGGAATTTTCCTGACTGTTAACATTTTTGGCATCATTGAAGAGGGTTGAAACTTAAACAATTTGATATGTTTTAGAGCTCTTGAAATGTGTCAGATATCTTCAAAATGTTTAGAGATTTGAAAAAGACACGCAAAAGAGTTAGAAAACATTCTTGAAATGGAAATAAACTCAACAAAACACAAAAAATATAAAGGTTTCAAAATATGTTGAAGGATTTTGATTTTTGATTTGTTTAGGATGTGATGTGTCCGCTTACATGTGCATTGTAGGTGAATGTTGAGGATGAATGAATATGTGATCAAAGGAATTTAGATACCTTATGAAAGAACTTGTTTAGTACAAAAGCTTAAGCCATCAGGTTTCAGGAATGGTTTTTGTGTGTTTTCTCTATCAATGTGATAGTCTCTATGTCAAAGTAATTAATTCAAAAGTAGAGAGGGTTATGAATGAAGTGATTTGGTGCCTGGTGGCTACCCTAAGATTTTAGATTATTTTGGCTGTTGTAGCCAAATTGAAGGAAGTTTCTGTTTTTGTAGGAATCAGGCAATAGTCTTTAATGTGGATTATTTGATAAGTTTTTCCACCATTTTACTTAGGCTATTGTTCGAAATTTCCCCTCTATGCTGAAAGGCTTGGAAAAGCAGTTCCAAAAGTTGTTGGAACAGAAAAGTTCTGTTAATGACAAGCTGATTGAGGTCATAGCAAAGGCAGGCTCTCACATGTCTTTCAATCAGAGGTAACTATTTTTTTTTTGTATATATGCTGAATGTTTCTAACAGAATTACACATCAGAAAGTCTGCTTAAGAAAACTTACCATTGCTGCTACTATTTCAAAGAATTCTTTTATGACATGTAAAGCTGTTTGGTTTTAATTTAAAATATATATTTTTAAATTTTGAGCAGTTTTATCTGTAACTTTTTATTTCTGTAAACAATGGCTGTCTTCCTGGACTTTTGATGCAATAGCAGGATGTTGCTTCAAGACAAGTAATTTGTAGATACTTCGCATTCATGTTGTCAGCTGGTTAATTTTCAAAGATAGGTCGCCTTTTCTAAGGGTGATACTGATTTTGGGGCTTTCCCAAGATGTAAAGTCGCCTAAATGATCTAATAATTTATTTTTATGATTAAGGTAGTGAATGCTTGGAGTTAAGTTGAAATTTTGCTTTTAGTTGGAGAAATGTTAGCTTTGAATTGAATTAACCCTTTTGATTAAAAGTAGACTAATATTTGACTACCTTTCTAATTTAGTTTCCCTGTGTTTTCTGTGTGCAGTGATATTTATCCATTTCTAAAGAGAATTTGCTTGGATGGAACTCGAAGACAAGCCAAATTTGCGGGGTCTGCAATTGCTGCTTTAAGTTTTGAACAATCAGTTTTAAGAGTTATATGAGGTACACATTTTTGTTTGAATGCTACTTCCAACTATATATTTGTAATTTTAGTGAAGGAAAACAACTATTTTTAACATAACTTTTAATTTCCTTTTTGCTTAAAAAGCAAATGTTGATTGCTTTGTCTTGGGAAAATTCCAAGTCCTACATTGGTTAGAGATAGTCCCACATTTCAGAGAGTTATATGAGGTACACATTTTTGTGTGAATGCTACTTCCAACTTTATATTTGTAATTTTAGTGAAGGAAAACAACTATTTTTAACACAACTTTTAATTTCCTTTTAGCTTAAAAAGCAAATGTTGATTGCTTTGTCTTGGGAAAATTCCAAGTCCCACATTGACTAGAGATAGTACCAAGATAGAATATAAAAGTGAGCGGCAACCTTTACCCTATGAGCTAGCTTTTGGGGTTGAGTTAGGTTCAAATGCACACTCTAAGACTTTGGATATATCATCAAATAAAGCCAAACCTGTTTTGCAGCAAATTTTTTGCTAATCTCTTCTTGAAATCTTGAAATTAAAAAATCAAAATAGATAGCAGAGTAAAGGATTTAAAAGTAGTGAAATGTCATATAATAAATGGTGTCCAGATCCATAGTCAAACATGGCCTTTTAGAAAATTTTATTGACTAAAAAACTTTAACACAGTTTATTTGCTGAACACTTCTCTAAGCAACTGCACTTAGACTTTGTTTTGTTTATAGAAATAAATTGTTTAATTTTGGCTTTTTATTTATTGAACATGATGAGGCAAGGGACAATTTAATTAGTGGGCAATAAAGTGCTGTGAACAATATCTATGAGTTTTGGGTTATTAATTTGATTGTTTAGGGAAATTAATTAGGTTTTTCTTTTTCATGAATTTATGATTAATATTTTCTACCAAAGAAATAGTACGTTTGTTTTCTAAACAAATTGTTTCACTGGTTGCCTATTTTGATCGAAAACAATTAGACTTTAGTGGCTGGCCGAGTGTTGTGAGCAGTACCTGTGAGGTTAAGGACATGAATAATTAGGGTTTTTGTGGTATGTATGATATGTGTTTTTGGGGGAAATTTGATCTTTGGAGAGTATGATAGAATTGGGATTCAGTGTGCTAATTGTGTTTTCGGTTATCAATAATATCAGTTTATCATCATGGTATCTAGCTTTCTGATCTGTTTCATGGCTTTCGCAACTGGTGGCGATGGTGAGGAGGTTCTGGCGACCGGAACTCCAACTCCAATAACCTCTGTACCGATGAACCAATATGTTCCTCCTTCACCTCTGTCTATGACGAATTTCTCGCAACAAATCACTGAAAAGCTCAACAATAAGAATTTGTTGCAGATTGTAACTAACTAACAAAACCTAACCAACTGTAACTGATTCTAACCAACTTTAACTGATTCTACCAACTCTAAGATAGGTGCTGTTAGCAAAAGCTATCAGCCTTTACAATTAGTTTACAAAACTGTTTTCACAGTTGACTAACAACATACTCTAATACCCCCTTCAAACTCAAGGGGAAGAGTTTTCAGGAGAAACACTCTTCACATTGAGTTTGTCTCGAAGAACTTCAAATCGTGATGCCGAAAGAGGCTTGGTGAGAATATCAGCCCACTGATCTAGAGCTGGAACATGGACAATAGTAAGCTGCTTGGCCAGAATCTTCTCTCTTACAAAAAAAAAAATCAATTTCCATGTGTTTGGTACGGCTGTTAAAAATTGGATTGTGTGCAATAGAAACTGCACTCTGATTATCACAAAAAATAACAGGAGTAGGGAATGAAACTTGCAATTCTGTTAGCAGAGTATGAATCCAAGTTAATTCAGTGGAAGTCTGAGCTATACTGCGATACTCAGCTTCTGTACTAGACCTGGCAGTCACTTTCTGCTTTCGAGACCACTAAGAGATTAAGTTTGGACCAAGAAAGTAGCAGTCCTTGAGGTAGAGCGCCTGTCATCCCCATCTGATGCCCAATCAGCATCACAAAAAGCTCGAATAACTAAGGGCTTTGTAACAGATGTAGGTTGAAGAAGCAAACCATGAAACAAAGTGCCCTTCAGATACCTTAATATCCTTTTTACCACTGTTCAGTGAGAATCCAAAGGAGCAGCCATAAATTGGCAAACTTTGTTGACAACAAAACTTATCTCAGGTCTAGTAAGGGTAGCGTACTGTAATGCACCAACTACGGACCTGTATAAGGTTGGATCATGAAAAGCATTAGCACCATGTCGAGACAACTTGCAGTTGGATACCATTGGAGAAGAGATAGAGTGAGCTTCAGCCATGTTAGTCTTGTGAAGTAAATCTCTAATGTATTTGGTCTGAGTCATAAGGATAGAACTGTTAGGTAGATACTTGATTTTCAGACCCAGGAAATAATCTAGATGACCAAGCTGCTTGAGTGAAAAAGCAGTGTTTAACTTGTATGTAATCTGCTGTATTAGTGAAGGTGAACTACCTGTTAGAATGATATCATCCACATAGACCAGGAGATAAACAACATGCATCTGTTGGCGAAAAATCACTTTTGCTTCCAATAAAACCAAACTGCAATAAAGTAGATTTTAGTCTGTCAAACCACTGTCTTGGAGCCTGTTTTAAGCCATAAATGGCTTTGTTGAGTTTGCATACCAATGACTTATCTGCAACTTCAAAACCAAGAGGCTGAGTCTTGAAAACAATTTCTTCAAGTGACCCATTTTGAAAAACATTATTTACATCAAGTTGAAATAATTTTCACCCATGAGACAGCCAAAGTAAGGATGATCCGAATAGTAACAGGTTTGATCACAGGAGAAAAGGTTTCATGAAAATCAAAACCATGCACTTGATGAAATCCTTTGGCTACCAATCGAGCTTTGAACCTGTTAATGGAACCATCAACATTTTCCTTTACCTTGAAAACCCATTTACAACCAATAGCTTGCCTATTAGGAGGTAATGATACCAAGTCCCAAGTTCTGTTCTTTAGCAGGGCATCATACTCTTGTCGCATAGCAGTGAGCCAATCTGCATTTGCCAAAGCCTGTTTTACAGTTTTAGGCTCAGAATGAGAAAGGAACAGAGCAGGATGTAACCTAGGGTTGTGAATACCAGACTTAGACCTTGTTTGCATAGGATAAGTATTGACTGGTACAGAATTTGGTACAGAAATAGATTCTGAAGAGGATGAAGCAAGGGTAGTAGACTCTGAACTGACAGGCTAAATAGAGGCAGACACATTGGAAGCAGAATTTTGAGGTACAGACTCAGTGTTGCCAGAAGACTGAGTTGATAAAGGAGAAAACCCAGGAGGAACAGAAGCTGTATTAGACAGTTGAGATGTTTGAGAAATGGAAGAGACAGAGGGTGGAGAAAGATTTGGATTGAGACTAAAGTAGGAATCAAGGTTAGTGACTGAACTAGTAGAAGTGGGAAATAGATCAGAATAGGGAACCTTAACTCATTGAGCAAAACATCTTTAGAAATGTACACTTTACCACAAGAAGATAAGCATTTGTAACCCTTGTGGGAAGAGGAATACCCTAGGAATAAACATTCTTGAGAACAGAAATTCATTTTATGTGTATGATATGGTCTCAATAAAGGAAAACAGGCACACCCAAAAGTTTTAAGAAAATGATAATCAGGTTCCTTTTTAAACAAGGTAACAAAGGGAGTGACATTTTTTAGAGAAGCAGTGGGAAGCCTGTTAATGAGATAAACAGATGTAGTAAAAGCATAATCCCAAAATTGCAAAGGTAAAGATGCATGATGCAGCAATGTGAGACCCAGATCAATTATATGTCTATGTTTTCTCTCAACCACACCATTCTGATGATGAGTGTGAGGACATGTAAGTTTGTGAGAAATGCCAAAAGAGGCCAAAAGTGTGGAAAATGGTATGTATTCACCTCCCCAATTAGATTGGACACTTTTGATTGAGGTTAAGCTGTAGTTCAACCATGGACTTGAAAGTTTGAAAAATAGACATGGCTTCAGCTTTGGACTTTATAGGATATATCCAAGTATACCTAGAGAAAGCATCAATGAAAGAGACATAATATTTATAACCAGAATATGAGGTAATATGAGAAGGTCCCCACAAATCTGTAAAAATGAGCTCTAAAGGAGAATAGACAGAAGTAGAAGTATGAGAAGGTAATCTATGAGATTTACTCATACAGCAAGAAGCACAAAACCCTGTGGAATTTTTATTTGATTAAGAAATATTACAATGACTGAGAACAAGTTTCATTACATGATCATTAGGATGCCCTAACCTAGCATGCCAGAGATTAGCAATACTGAGAGAAGAAGAAACAAAATCAGACATTACAGTAGAACCATTATTATTAATAGTGAGAGCTGAACTAGGAGAGGCAACACTTGAAGCAGTAGACATCAGCAGTGAAGGACTCTCTTGAAGCTTGAGATTATGAAAGGAGTAAAATCCATCAGCACCAACAACTCCTTTAAGAAGGATCTTATTGGTCTCCTGAGATTTTACAAGACACACATGAGGGTGAAATTCAAAGAAAATAGAGTTGTCTTTGGCAAATTGACTAACACTTAACAAATTTTTCGAAATTGAAGGAACATGTAGTAACTTGTGAAGTTTAAAGGTTATGCCAACATCATTAAATATTTTGGTTAACTGAATTACTTCAGTTTTGTACGGGAAGGGTTGTAACTGATTTTCTCAGTTTTGTTTTGGTGGGCTTGTTTTTTATTTGTGTGTTTCACTAATGTATCAATCACCAGCAGTACCTCTGGTGCTGCTGTGTTCATTTTGATTATTATATATATATATATTATTTGAGGCCCTTCAAAAAAAAAAATGATGAAGAACCAGTGTTAGAAATACTTAAACCTTCACTATTGCCTATGAATATCTGATCTGGTGCATCAAAGTGGGTGAATTGTTTAATATTCTGTGAGTCTCCAGTAACATGAAAGCTGGCTCTAGAATTTGGAATCCAGGTGGTACCAGCTTGCCCATTCCCTTGAGAGGTTGAACTAGTGATCATGGCACTGAGTTGACTATGACTTGGACCAGAAATCGTAGAATTCGGATTAACCCAGGTGTTTGAGGTTCTGACTGAACCAGTAGAGTGTGGGATAGGCTGTAATGTAGTGGGATCAATGAAAGTTAAAGATTCATGAGGATGGAAGGTCACATCAGACTGAAAATGACAAACATTAGTTGTGTGCCCAAATCTGAGACATATTTGACATTAAAAATTTGCAAATCGTCCACCACCACGACCTCGGCTGGAGCCACAAGAATAACCAATTTTATAGGTGTTTGGATACAAACAGCCTTGCGTGTAATTTATCGAAGTAGAGTTCGTCACCTGTGCTTCTTTGTTGTAGCGCATGAGTCAAGTTTCATGTCTGTAGAGCAATGCTTCAATCTCTACGATGGACGAAACTTGCTTTTTGCTTTCAATAACAGAAACCACCGACGCGTAATCCGACGATAGTCGTTCAAGCAGCGCATCAACGTATTCCTCATGATGAACAGGGACACCAACACCAGCAAGTTCATCCACAAACCCTTTGATTTTTTGCAAGTACTCCTTAATTATTTTGTCGTCAAGAGTAACTGCTCTCATGGCAGTGTGGAGCTGTCTTGCTCTAGTTTTCGTGTGAAGACTAAAATGCTCATGAATTTTATCCCAAAAACAACACTGATTTAGAAAGAGTTGACTGCAGCCATACCAGGAGTGTTTGATCTTGGACTTCCTAGGCTTCATAATCAGGGTTGATACGATCAACAACACGATCATCTTCTGTGAGATAACAAGGAGGAATAATCGGATTAATCACGAAATGTTGCAATCTGTGTGACTTAATAACAGGTTCAACATGTTGACAGCAGTGAAGATAGTTGGAATCATCAAGTTTTTCAGCCACAGAGTTGGGAAATGATTGAGGAATTGAATTGGAAGGAGTGGAAGCCATGAACACAGAACACTGGACCTTGTAAAGGAACTAAGAATTAAAAAAAATGGCTCTAGATACCATGTTGAATAAACTAAGAGAGAGAGAAGGAAGAGAAAACTTGTTGAACATAAAGGCTAATTTTATTGATTATCAAAAGTTAATAACAGAAGGTTATAAAAGAGGTATATATAGACCTTTGTTTTGTTATTGTAACAGATTGTAACTAACTAATAGAACCTAACCAATTCTGACCAACTCTAAGATAGGTGCTGTTAGCAAAAGCTAACAACCCTTACAATTAGTTTATAGAACTGTTTTCACAGTTGACTAACAACATACTCAAATAGTCGGAGATGTCGCAACCTACCGTGAGCACATGGACTCCATTCTTGAAGGTCTTCTCAGGAACTTTGATTTGGTTATTGCTCTCATAGAGAGTTGTCTTCCACATATCTCTTATAAAGAAACTGAAGGTTTAATCCTCACGCAAGAACTGTGACTCCAAAAACATGTCAAATTCAGCTCTTCAAGTAATTCTTTTTCAGCTTCAGTGAGATTCACTCATGGAAACTCTTCGCAATCCATGACTGATGATGATTCCAGCCCCAATTCTTCCTCTAATACCACTATGACATACACGAACCAACTCTCCTCTGATTCTAGGATTTCTGGTGGTTGTAACAATCGAGGTGGAGGTGGCTTCAACTGTGGTGGTGGTCGTAGTGGTGACCGTTGTGGTCGAAGCTTAGTTCAGTGTCAAGTATAATCACACTGCTCTTACATGTTACAATCGCTTCAATCCTCAGTATCAGGCCTCCAACAATGGAAACAATGGCAATGGTAATCGCTCTAACTGGTCTCAAAACCAGAATCAGAATTGGAACAACTCCTCTAATTCCAATTGGCACACTCAGCATCAAAATCAGAACTGGAACAACTCCTCTGGTTCTAATTGGATTTCATAGCAGCAAAGAAATATGCACTCTGGGCAATCTCAGAACTCTGGAAATCGTTCTTCTCAATCTATGGTAGCCAATTCTGATGCTGCTTCTTCGAGTTCTTGGTTTCCAGATTCTTGTGCATCGTTTCATGTGACCAACAACTCTCACAATATCCAGCAAAACTCACCTTTTGAGGGTCCAGATCAAATCTTTATTGGTAATGGACAAGGTCTGAAAATTTCTGCCTCTGGTCACTCTAATTTTCCTTCTCCCTATAATCCTAATATTAATCTTGCCCTCAAACACATGCTTCATGTCCCTCAAGTCACTAAATATCTCATCAGTGTAAGCAAATTTGCTCATGATAATCATGCTTTCTATGAATTTCATGCTAATTGTTGCTTTGTCAAATCTTAGGATTCCAATGATCCTTCTTCAAGGTGATGTTGGACCTGATGGGTTGTATCAATTTCCCAATCTCAACTCTGCCCAGCTGTTTCTTCTTCAACCACTGCTGTTTCTCCTTGTATAAGCACTGTTTCTACTTCTGGTTGTAATAATAAAGTGCCCAATTCTGTGTATACTTGGCACCTTAGGCTAGGACACCCAAACTCTCAAGCTTTAAAGTTTGTTCTTAATAGTTGTAATCTGAAATTGTCTATTAAGGATGATCTGCCCTTTTCTTCTGCTTGTTGTATGTGCAAGATACATTGTTTACTCTCTCATCCTTCTCAAACTATGTATAAATCTCCTTTGGAATTAATATATAGTGATTTGTGGGGGATTAGGGGGGGGGGGGGGGGGGAGTTTCGTACCTTCTCTTCTTATCATAATGAAGTTGGCATTCTTCATAGGCTTTCTTGTCCTCACACCCATCACCAAAATGGTGTGGTTGAATGCAAACATAGACACATTGTTGAACTTGGTTTTTCCTTGCTAAGTGATGCTTTCCTTCCTTTAGGTTTTTGGGATCATGCTTTTGTTACTGCAGTTATTTGATTAATCGTCTACCCTCCGCTCCTCTTAATTTTGACACACCCTATCATGTTTTGTTCAGTACTTTTCCTGATTACTCATTCCTTAAAGTCTTTGGCAGTGCTTGTTATCCTTTTCTACGTCCTTATCACTCTCACAAGCTTGAATTTGCTCCACTGAATGTGTCTTCCTTGGATATTCCACCAGTCATAAAGGTTACAAGTGTATGTCTCCCTCTGGTCGTATTTTTATCTCCAAAGATGCTCTCTCATAAGTTAAAATCGACTTATGTACCTCAATTTATGAAGAAGTTAGACAATGGAACTTATATAAAAGTTAAAGTGTACAAGTTGATTTTCATATATGAAAGATATTTGATTTATTTTATCTCTTTGATTCATGCTATTTTATTCTCCTGTTAGTGTTTACTGAACAGTTTATCCAAACGGTTCTTTGTACGGGCTTTGAGCCTAATGGAACTGAGGTTATATAAAAATATAAACCATTTTTTAGGCTACTATTTATAGCATATGCTTTATGTAAAGCTTGAGCTTCAATTATGTTGAGTCAATTAATAATTGAATCATAATGAGGTTCATTTTTTTTTTTTTGCACAGCAAAAATTAGTATTATATATTATGAATAATGCAGTACTAGATGTACTGCAGATAGGAGAAAAAGTACAAGGCAAAAATGCCTAACCCAACTGAAATAACAGAATAACAATAGATAGGCCAAAAGGAAATCATCCCCTAAGACAACTCCTCCCTCAAACTAGTGGACCATTGATTAAAATGAATATGGAAATCTTTGTCCATATATTTTAACCATGCCCAAGTGTGGAATAAAGCTTCATCCATGACTTTTCCGGAGTCGAAAATCTGGTTATTAAAAACCATTGAATTTCTATGCTTCCAAATAGTCATGGATATAGCTATCCAAAGCACTGCCCATCTATTATCTATACATCTATTGCTACTCCAGCTTGAAAATTGAATAAAGTGGTCTTTGGGATCAGTGGGGAAAGGACCCACTCTGTCAGCCCATCTCAAAGCCTCCCACCAAAGACTCCTAGTTCTTGAGCAAGCAAACATGATATGGCCAGCAGATTCCTCCTCTCCATCACATAAAGGACAAGAATACGATGGTAGGCACACCTGCCTTCTTCTAAGGTTAGCCTTAGTAGGCAATCTATCTTTAAAAATTTTCCAAGAGAATGCAGCTGCTCTTGGAGGAATTTTCAATTTCCACATAAGCCTGGAAGCATTATCTTCATATTCTGAGCTGCCATCTTCCATGAGAGAGTTATATGCTGACTTTGTAGAATAGGATCCACTAGAGTCGGCCCTCCAAGTGAGATGATCCATTCTAGAAAGGTGAAGTTGCACCCCATCGATCTCATCCATGAAAGCTGCCACCATGTCAATTTCGTGGTCGAAAAAATTTCTCCTCCATTGAAACTTCCAATCCCACCCATTTTCAACATGCTGACCCATTGAATTGATAGTAAGGTCCTGCTGCTGGCTCACCTGATATAAAACAGGGTATTTGTCTTTAAGGGTTATATCGTCTCCCCTCCATATGTCTTTCCAAAACTGGATTCTGGCCCCATTACCCACCTTCCACCTCAGGTTATTGATCAAACTATTCTGGTGATGTTGCTGGAATAAAGATTTTAAATCCTTCCACCAGGGAGAATTATCAGCATTGCCTCTACCATGTAATAAGGCATGCCATCCCCCATAGATAGACACTAAAGTTCTTGCCCAAAGCTGGTGAGGATTATTTGCCAGCTGCCACCCCCATTTACCTAGCAAAGCTTCATTAAACTTGTTCAGATCTTTAATGCCCAATCCACCTCTAGCTTTAGGTAAACAAACCGTATCCCATTTTACCCAAGGGATCTTAGATGTGCCATTATCACCACCCCAAAGAAAATTTCTTTGAATAGCAACTATTTTCTGAGTAACTTTTTTGGGAATTCTGTAGAAAGACAACAAATAAATAGGCATTGCTGTCAAAACAGAGTTGATAATGGTGATTCTGCCCCCCATGGAGAGGCATCTATGCTTCCAAGATGCCAACTTGGTCTGAAATTTGTTGATGATAGGCTGCCACACAGTCCCACTTTTTGGATTAGACCCCACTGGAATTCCTAGATACATGAAAGGAATATCCATCTGTCTGCAATTGAGAAAAAGGGCTGCATCTCTACACCAAGATTCTGATTTGCCCAAGCATCCAAACTGACTTTTAGAATAATTGATCTTGAGACCAGAAGCCAGCTCAAAACATGATAGGATTGACTTTAGAACTCTGACATTGGCCGAAAGAGCATTGCCAAAGAATAGAGTGTCATCTGCATATTGCAGGATATTTATATCTTCCTTCAAACTTCCCACTTGATAACTACTGTATAAGTTCTTGGATATAGCTGTCCTCATTAATCCTGTAAGTCCTTCTGCCACCAAATTAAAAAGGAGGGGAGCAAGGGGGTCACCCTGCCTTAAACCTCTCTCAGGAACAAACTCCGAAGTGGGACTTCCATTGATTAAGATGGATATTGAAGCAGTAGAAAGACAGCCATGAATCCACTTTCTCCACCTTTCACAAAAACCCATCCTTAACATCATATAATCAAGAAATCCCCAAGAGACCGAGTCATAAGCTTTTTCAAAATCAACCTTGAAAAACATGCAAGGTTTATTTTTTGATTTAGCTTCAGCTATGACCTCATTAGCTATCAACACTCCATGCAAAATATGTCTTCCTTTCATAAAGGCTGATTGCCTTTCATCAATGAGCTGAGGTAAAATAAGGGCTAACCTATTAGCCAAGAGCTTGGATACAACTTTGTAGACGCACCTTATAAGAGAGATTGGCCTGTAATCATTAAGAGCTTGAGGATCCTTGATCTTGGGAATAAGAGCTATGAAGGAGGCATTGCTTCCTTTTGGGAAAGAAGCATTATAATAAAATTCATCCAAGAAACGCATAAAGTCAGGCTTCAAAATCTTCCAAAACTTCTTGATAAAGTTGAAATTAAGCCCATCCGGGCCAGGACTTTTATCACCATGACACTCCCACACAGCTGAGGTTATTTCTGCATCAGTAAATTTAGCCACAAGGCCTTCATTCTCACTTTGACCAAGGGAAGGTAGGAGAACACCATCCAAGGTTGGTCGATTAAAATTCTGCTCAGAAAATCTATCTTTAAAGTGATTGAGGGCCTCATTTTTAACCCTACTAGGGTCCTGAACCCACTCCCCATCAATGATCAAACCTTGAATAGCATTGTGTCTTCTTCTATGATTAAGCATATTGTGGAAATAGGCTGAATTTCTGTCCCCTTCCTTTAACCATTTCACTCTAGCCTTTTGCCTCAACATAGATTCATAGGCATTAGAAGCATGCCACAGTTGCTCCTGAAGAGACTTCTTGAGATCCACTTCAGATTGATTCATTATTCTGTCAGAAATACCAGCCTCCAAAGCGTTCAGCTCCTTCTTTAAATCCTGAATTTTCTTAACATTAATAACTCCATTGGATGAACTCCACTGTCGAATGCACCCTTTAATGAACTTCAATTTTTGCTTGAGGGCAAAACCTCCCCATCCATTAGGGTGATAATTGCTCCACTTAAGGGCCACCATGTCCTGAAAACCCTTGTCCTGCAGCCACCAATCCATGACCTTGAAAGGCTTAGGTCCCCAATCAACAAAATTGGATCTTAGAAGGATAGGGCAATGATCTGAAAAATCTCTGTCTAGAACAAACTGTGTTGTGTCAGGCCATTGAATCAACCAACTATCAGATATGAAGAACCTGTCCAATTTGCTCATTACACTTCCATTAGGTCTGAACCAAGTATATTTTCTGCCAATAGATCTAACCTCTTCTACTGCCATAAGAGAAATCCAGGAATTGAATTCAGCAATACTGGATGAATTAACCGAATTCTGAGATGAACTCAATCTCTCACTTTGATTTCTTATCGAATTGAAGTCTCCTAGGATGCACCACAATTCATTTTGATAAGAGGATTTCAGATGCAAGATCTCTTCCCATTGGTTTCTCTTCCCTTGTAAATCACAAGGCGCATAAACATTAGTAATGATGACTTTCTTATTTTCCTTTACCCACAAGCCTTCCAGCATAATAAAACCACTTCCCACAATCTTCCTATTCACCAAAAATGAATCATTATTCCAAATACATAACAAACCGCCAGCTGAATTAATAGAAGGAAGGCATTCCCAAGAAACATTGCTATCTCCCCACAAGTATTGACACAGCTTCTTATCAATGGAATCTTTCTTGGTTTCTTGAATACATAAAACATCAATTTTGTTGGCCAGGGTTAATTTTCGAATGGCTGACCTCTTGACTCCACTGCCCAATCCTCTAGTGTTGAGAGACAAAATATTCATGGATCAATTGTCTTGTTTCCCATCTCTGCTGTTACTGCATTTAAGTGACTTATATTATCCTCATCCAAGCTCTCCTTACCCCTGTTTTTGAAAAATTCATCAGAAGCTAAACCCAGTTGTCGGGCTATCTCCCAATGCTGATCTTCCTCCACACCAGAGAAATCATTATTAAAACTACTAGGGGGATTAGGACTATGGGGGGGGGGGGGGGATCCTGCTTAGGGGTCAATGGGCCTGATTGAATGCCACCATAACCATCCTCTACTTTATGAAGATCACAATTACTGCCTGTTACCATCACCCTTGCTTCCTTTTCACTTCCAATTTCATTTAAAACTGGGCCAAGATTTAATCGGGCCATAGACTTTGCTATTTGACATGTCCTTCTGCTATATACTTTAAAAACAGAGTTGGAGATGCCCTCTTTTCTAACTGGGCTTTTGTTCTCCTGGCCCATCTTCCAAGTAGCTACAGACTCCTTCTCACCTTGGGAAAACGAAGTACAGTCCCTATCCGCCAAACCCGACGAATTTGAATCCTTATTGACCATTGGAAATTCGTCATATCTGTTGACTAAAAGGTCTTCTTCCAAGGCCCATTGGTCTTTCATATGCAACAGGAAAGCAAACAATATTGTCATTAACTTTATTTTTAGGATTTTTGTTATCAAAAGCCTTGGTTTTGATAGTTACTAATTGTATCAAAGTAAGTCCTAGTTTGGATTAGCTTCTTGCTTATGGGAGCTTTTCGATTATAAAATCCAACTTTTAAGACTTCTCTAAGGCAAGAATTCAAAGCTTTGCTATGTTTATAGATGCTTATGGAGAAGATAGATGTGAAAGCTTATGAAAAGTTGAGATGCATGAGTTGATTTTAAGTTTTAACATATGGGATATTTTTTACTCATTTTATCTCGTTAATTCTTTTTTATTTTCCTCTCACCCAAGTACTTGTTGAGAAGATTATCCAAACTAGTGCTATGCTTTTTGGTTAATGATTGTCGTGTGATCAACCCTTACCTAGTGGATATTTGCTAAAATTATTTTTTGCAATGGCAAAAAATAGGTCCCCTGTTTTGAGCTACATTTCAACCTTACTCGTCTTTTGCCCTTTTACTATGTTACCTAAGTGTGTATCTTGCGGAAACAATTCTTATCAATGTCATTTGACTTTTTGGTGTAGAAACAAGAAATACTAGAAGATGTTTCAAATAAAAATCGTTTCAGCCTCTGGTGAGTATTATTATAACTTTTACTTTCTAGTTTTTCACCCCCCCCCCCCCCCCCTTATGAAAAATTGTGTTGACTAGCTAATTTTATTTTGCTATCCTAATTGTTGCAAATTAGTTCCTTATCATCTGTGATTTTGTTCTTGATAGAGGCAGGATTTTATTTCTTTACTGTCTTAGCTATGAAATTGTTGTATAGACCTGTTCCTTTTGTATAATAGGCTTTGATTTTTCTTCCGTTATTAGGATCCTCCTGATTGAAGTACACATTTCTCTATTTAAACCTTCGTCATAACCAATCTAATTCAAGGAATGAAAAATACCATCTTACACATAGTTATTTTAAATTTACTTATTCATTAGATTCATTAGATATGGTTGATACTTGCATTGACTTAGTGAGTTTTTTCTTGTGTCTGTCCAAACAAAGTATTGAATGTTTGGTGGAAAATATGAAAATTCTATCCTAATAATTTCTAATATACTCTGAATAAAAACAGAGATATTCTCTCCTTGATTAGTGCCTATTTACAACAAAGAACTCACCTTTAATACATATTTTATAGGTCTTGTTTGAAAAACATTTTATAGGTCTTCTATTTACTTTTGTTTATCTGCTAATTGCTTTTATATTGTCTCATCTCATCTATTACTTCTACTGATTTTTTTTATATATTTATGGGAGGGGAATGGTGCTTATATTTGTTTTGGATATTATTTGGACAGCTCATATACTTATTTGATTATTCGTGTCTAGCCTGGAAGTCAAATACATTTTTAATGTCCCATTGAAGCATAATTTGGATTATTGGTTATGCCACTTAATTAAATCCACTCTTGATTCTGTTGATTATTTCCCCCTGCTCCTTCCTTTTATGATACCATGGTGGGCAGTGTGAGGACTTGTATGCCTAAATTATTGAAGTTTACCTGCCAAATAACATCATACAGTAGTCCATTTATATCTGCAGTTTCATGCCAATGCTGGTATCTCATCTGATGTCACCTTTTTTTTGTTTGTTGTTCCATTGCCTTGAGACTTGACCAGCCTATAAATTTTAAACATTTATATCAGCTATTCATCTCGTTTTCCTGTATGACTTACGTTTAAGACGCCATTTTTTTGTCCTTTGAAAAAATTATAAGGTCTCCTGTTTCATGTTGCAGTGAACCTGATGAAGATTCTTCTCTCGGTAGTATAAAAACTACTGTTACAAGACACCTAGCTGCCAATGAGGGAACACCACTTAATAAAGAAAATAGTAAGTAGTGCAGCAACAACCAGCATATGGATCTTGTGGCTGATATTTTTGTATATTATAACAGGCATGGCCTATTAAGAGTATTTCTAATATTTGGAACATTCCCAAGCATATAGAGTTCTCTACTTGTTACAGAATCAGATAAACACAGAAAAATAACCTGTGAATATGTGTTCCATGGTCCTTAGGTGGAAATACAATTAGCAAAATGGGGCATACTAAACACTAGTTAAACTCTTAAAAGAGATGTTATAGAGGCAACAATCACTGCAACAAAGATAACTCGGCAATATTTAGTTTTTTGCTACTTGTTGATTCATCATGGTTTACAAGATTTTGTATGTGTTCAAGAATTTTCTCTGAATAATGTCAATTTTGTTGCAGCAAATGTAAATGAAAGGGGAAAAAGTACAGAGACATCAGCTTCAGAAGTTGTCAATACAAATTCATGTGTTGTAAGTCTTGCCCTGCTATATTTTGCTTCCCTCTTTGGCAAAAGTTTTATTTGGCTCTCTTTGAATTTTAGTTGCTTATTTTCAGGTTAGAAGAACAAGACGGAAAGTATAAATATTGTGTCGTGTTTCCACGGACACTGTGTCTAAAGACTGCATATTCTAACCCACAAGTTATGCACTAAAACTGCAACACATTGAGAAAATCAAGAGCTTGTGTTTATACATTTTCTTCTTTTAATCCCGTATGCATGTTTACACTTTTTTTTTGCAGGCTGCATATGTTTATACTTTAAACATTTGTCTTGCCTTGTATATAGTATTAATATTTCCATTTTGATACGATATTTTAAATTGTTTTACCCCTGGTAATTGTCCACACGAAACAAACGTTTTAACTTGTGGCCGTTTAGATATACTTCAAAATTGTAAATAGAAGAGAACTACATAAAAAATTAGGTACGTAGGAAATAAAAAATATATTTTAAGTTCCACTTTATTAACAAATTAAAAATAAAAAGTTTGCTGAATACGTCTCTGCTCCCTAAGTCAAATGCATCATTAGGTTTCTTATCACAAAATAAGGTTCGTTAGAGGATATTGATAAAGCTGTGGTGCAGGTTAGTGGGGTCTGCTTGCATGTGGGTGTTGAAAATGTGAGGGTGGTGGGAAAAGTGAGTTTGGAGTTGGTGAGGAAGAAGAAGAAAGCGACTATGAGGGTGGTGGAGAGGGAGGTGGGGGATCGGGGTGGCGGTGCGGCAAAAGAGGGCGAAGTTGTTGGTGTCGAGAGGGGAGAGGTGGGGGAAGATATAGAGGAGGGAGAGGAAGAGTGAGGATGACTTGTTGGTTGGTGTGGTGGGAGGTGAAATTGATGTAATTAGGGATAGGGAATGGCAGAAATGGTGTGGTGTTTGGAGATTGCTGTGGTGTTAAAAATTGCCACATTTTGTAATCTATAATTCACATAGTATTGTAGTGATTTTTTACCATAAAAAATTAAATCATGTGTAACTCCAGTTAATAGAGATAGTGAGAGGGGTATATTGTGACATTCTAAACTATAGAGGGCCAAAAGTTGATTTTGAAATAAAACAAATGAATTTTTCCATATTTATAAAACCAAAATTATATTATTTTTGTCCAAAAATTACGCATTATTTTTCTTCTTTAGAAGTGAACATGGCTATTATTTGCTTTTACCTTCTTAAATTTATCCCATCAATTTTAATTTTTCTAAATAATTTAATTAAAATTTTCTCTTCACAGGGATTTCATTTTTTGACTTATGTAATTATCACAATTCAAATAAAAATTAAATAATTGGAAAAAGATTAAGAATTGATTTGAGAAAGATTTAAAAATTAGATAAGATAAAAGATAAAATAAAATTTTAAATTAGTTAAATTCAAATTAAGAAAACTTTCAGGATTGAGATTTTCACACCAAGACTTCCTATTGACTTAATCTTTCTATTTCAATATTCTTTCTAATTCTCTTTGAAGGTGAATTAACCTTAGGTGATTTATACTCTCTTTACAGACATAGAAACGTACCTAATTAAATTTGTTCCTATTTTTGTGGTAGCTGTGCTAAATTAAACTCATTGTGTTCTTCGCTAATTTGTTTTGCCCTCTTAGGATTAATTCTACTATTGTTACTTAATCTAGATTCCTCTCCTATAGATACAACTGTTAGGTTCATTGTTCAATACTTCCTAATCATTTTAAATTATAAAAAATGATACTTAATCATTTACATATATAAATCAATAAGAGAAGAATCAAAAAAAGAATTAAGAGAACATCAAAATAATTGGATCAACATCAATAATGGTTATGGGCTACACCCCAACCTTAGAATAAGAAGAGATTACTCACACTGTCACACATAGCATGAGACCATAATAAAAAAAGAAAAAAAAAACATCAAAATTGGAAAAAGCAATTAAGAAGAGGGGTGATTCAAGCTCTCGCTCTTAGTCGTTTAAATGTAAAGGTTTGAAACCCTTTCCTAACCCTTTTCAAGCCCATGTAATTCTAAAACCTAAAAATGCAAAGTAACAAATTGTCCGTGCGCGGGTGTGTAGTATGTTGTGAAAAATTTAAATATTCTTGGGCATCACACACCTATGGTGATTGTGATACTCAAGGTGTGGAGTTTGCTGGAAGTAATCTTTGAACTCCCTAGGATGTTCACACCCATGTTAAGCAACACAATTTGGGCGTGAACCTTGCGAGCTCCAATTTCTTCAAGTTTTCTTCATATTTACAAGGTAATGACCATTCTTATGGTTGATCAAAGTTCTAGAGATCATTCAATTACCTTTCTATTGACTCCAAATCACTCTAAACTCTCATCTTTCAAGCTTCAAAGCTAGATTACCAAGTTCAACACCTATTGAAAGTCTAAAAACACACAAAAACCGCATCAAAAGTTCCAAATGATGAAAGTAAGGGAAAACAAGAATAACCCAACCCTACTTGACATTAAATGCATGCAAATCTACATGAATGAGTATGCTAAATATGAAGGAAAATGCATCACATCAATTGCATTATAGTGTTTTACGTTATGTTATTCTTAACTTGATTGAGATTTTGTCAATAATTCATGCCCAAGTAAAATTTGATATGAATAAGTGAAAACAATTCTACAAATGTATAATCAAATTTACTTATCCATAATTGAGAAACAATCACCAATAGATTCAAATTTTGCTATTTTCAAGTAAGAAGACTAAACTCAAGAAGTCAAGGACAATGAAATTTTTTTCAAATTTCAACAGCAAACTTTTGCCAACAACAATAATAAAATCCTAACAACGATTGCTAAATTGTTATACCTATTGATGTAGCTCCATTAGAGCTTGTAGGCCTTGGATCTTCTTCATCAATGGAGTCCTTTGCTTCTTGAATTTTAATGGCAGCGGAATGGAGAAGAAGAGTTGAGAGGAGACGCCACTTCAAGGAGAAGATGAGTCTAGAAGAAGCTCACTACCATAGGAAGCCATAGATAAGAGCTTCATGGTAGGAGAAGATGAATGGAGGAAGACGAAGAGAAGGAGCACGGAATTTTATGCCTCAAAAGAGGTCTAAACTTTGAAGTTTAATTCTCAAATGATCAAAGTTGAAAAAAATGCACACACATGACCTCTATTTATAGCCTAAGTGTCATACAAAATTAGAGAGAAATTTGAATTTCTATTTAAATTTCACTTGAATTTGTGGAGTCAAAATTTCACTAATTATGATTAGTGAATTTTAGCTATGGTTCAGCCCACTAATCCAAGATCAAGTCCAATATTCTTCACTAACTGTGCTTAGGTGTCATGAGGCATGTAAAGTATGAAGGACATGCACAAAGTGTGACTATATGATGTGGCAATAGGGTGTAGCAAGAAAATGCTCGCCTCCCCCTCTAAAATTTAATTGGATTGGGCTTCTACCAATTCAATTAAATTTATTTTCAACCACACACATCAAATATTCACCTAATGCATGTGAAATTACAAAACTACCCATAATACAAAAACTAGTCTAGGTGCCCTAAAATACAAGGGCTGAAAAATCCTGCATTTCTAAGGTACCTTACCTATATTATGGAGCCCTAAATACAAGACCCAAAAATAATAAAACCTTAATCTAATATGTACAAAGATAAGCGGGCTCATACTTAGCCCATGGGCCCAAAATCTATCCTAAGGCTCATGAGAACCCTAGGGTCTTCTCTTGCATCTCTGGCCCAATCTTCTTGGAGTCTTCTATCCAATGCCCTTGCGGGGTAGGATTGCATCATTCCCTCCCCCTTGAAAAGGATTTGACCTCAAATCCCGAGGTTCTTGATACTCTGAGCTTTTTTCCTCAACACCTGTAAAAGGAACAAAAACATATGTATTAGTGGTGTTTGATATATTGAAGTAAGGTAAGGTCTAAAAACCCATTTCCTGGGCATCTTCCCATGAAGGAACATGATTCCTCACCAACTCAATGAGTGGTGCTACAAGTATAGAAAAATATGGGACAAATCTTTTGTAAAAGTTTGTTAAGCCATGGAAGCCCCAAATTTTTCTTATACTTGGTGGAGTGGGCCACTCAGGAATGACATTTATTCTCTTAGGGTTCATGGGAACCCCTTGATCACTATTTAAAAAATTAATGCAATAAAACATACCTTTTTCTGTATTTTCATGTTGATTATTCCTTCCACTAAGTGAGCAATGCTTTAAAGAAGAAACAATAAAGCAATGATTCTCAACCTATTTAAGGTATCTTTTTATTGAGATCAGTATTAAATCGTTCTAGGGTTTTGTGTTTGCGGATAAAGTTCATTTTTAGCATTGTGTCTTCATCTTTTCACCATTACACTTCATTTTTCCCTTGTTCTTGTAATCTTTGGTGGTTTCTTATCTCAATGAGGAACTAACCTTCTTATAGTTGGGGATTTGGTGTGCTAGCAACTCACATGTAACTATTTTCACAATCTATTTAATGAATATTCAGTGTTTTTACTATTTCTCTATTCTTAATGTTAGTTTGTGGCTTGATCAACCATTTATTTATCTTGTGATTTTTATTATCATTGTGAAATGCTTTGAAAATAGAGTTTTGAGAATAGTATCTAATGAATGTCTCTTTTAGGGATAAAGTGATGTTTGTTAGTCTCTTAATGACTCTTGATCTTAGCAAATCATTTAGCTACACTTGTTAAGGGATTAGGAGTGGAGTTTAGTGATTTAGTTTCGCTCACTTGAAGGATCAAGGTTAAAGACATAAGTGAGTTGAGATAGCATTAGAGTTTCATGAAATGAAGAAAAACCCTTTAGTATTATTGAGATGTTTGTCTAGTAACACCAAATACCCCAACTAGTTTATTTATTTTTGCTTTTAGTCCTTGCACACCAATTGCTCAATGTATTGTTTGTGTGAAAATTGCCCTGTTATAGTTCATTGCTTAGATCTTAGGATTAAATTTCTATAACTTGTTTCACTAAAACAATAAATTCCTTTGCCTAGATATTGAATTACACAAATAGCTTGATACAAACAAGTTGCTATGGAGACAACCTTGTAATCATTTTTGAAAATACTAATTTTTGAAAATACTACACTAATTTGGTACACTTGTCAAATGATGTAACACTAATACCATATCATAACAAAATGACATCAAAATCCAAACAAATGGGAGATTATAGAGGAAAGGAAAACATTAATTCCTAAAACTAATAAATATTGATTATATCGGTCCATGAGCATGGACTTATAGTCCTTAAAAATGACTAACATAATCAACATTTGTGATTTGTAGGAATTAAGGTGAAAATTTTATATTTGTTTAAGAACTAGTGTGTTTGCCATTAGTTTTTCTTATGTTCTTATGGCTACCTATACTAAAAAGTGGTTTTCTGGTTAAATACCTATATTGAGCATTGATTCCATGGACAATACTCTTGACCTATAATTATAGGGTTGTTGACATTAATCATTATGATATCTTCAAAATGCAAATTAGGCACAAGAGAAGTTATTGGAGTACTAGGCCAAGTTTTGATCCTTAGACCATTGTTTGTGTTTTTTAGTGTACAATTCTTGATAGTAAGATCTTCTACAGACTCTTCATTTGAATATTTTCCTAAGCTTCCAACACTAATACCATGTCTAGGTTCGCATGTTACATTTAGGATAGTGACTTCTTTACTCCCATCGCCTAGAGATATGCAATCATCGTTGGTGCCAGTTTTGAGTTAGTAATCTTCACTTGAGTTAATTTTCTAATGTGAGTTCCATCAGTATTAGGATTATATGCAGGTGAACTAACTCTAAAGTTTGTAAATGTAATGTTCTAGCACCCAAAAACATTCACATGAAAATATTTGTTATCCTTTCAAGTTATGTCCTAAATTACTAAATTATTGGCCATTTCAAAGCCAAAATTCTACGAAAAATATTGCCAAAAGTACATAATAGTTAATTGTTACCAAATTTGATGAAAATGCACAATTTTAATATATATTAAGAAAATTCTTTATTATATTTACCATGGCGAGCTTTTTGCAATTCTTGTTTTTTGCACAATTATTTTGTTTCCAAGCCATTTTGCCTTGACCGTGAAAAGTTCCATTACCAAATAAGGTTAAGAAATTAATATATCCAAATCTAACTCATTGGTCTTGTCCATTAACGTGGAGTGGATTTTTTGGAGGTTTAATTATCCCAGTAACCTAATCCTTAATATGAGCTTTATAAGTCCCATAAAGTCTATTTGTCTCAACTTATATTTACCACTAGGAACTACAACTTTGCTTGGAGTCATTGATACACATGCATCCCTCCAAGCATTCTGCAAATCCTTAAGAACAATCCAAACAAAAAAATAGAAAAATCAAGACAAAAATTAATCTTATAACTCTTTTAATTATGTAATTTACATATAAAATAACACTTTCAATTGTTAAAACTTGATTTATCTTACCATGGTCGTATCTCCATTAGGTATTGCACCATATTTTCTTATATCAAAAAGGCCAACATGAGCTTTGACATATGAAGCTAACATTAGCACCAAAGCTATTGTGACCATACTATGAGGAAAAACCATTTTCATCTTTCCTTCTTCTTTATGCTTTCTCCCACTTCTTTAATGCACATGTGATTTGAAGAATGTTATGATATGAAACTATTAATATTGTATTGGAAACATTCTTAAAGACACTAATAGAGCAAACAAACTCTAATCTAGTTGATTACAAATATTGTTATGACCAATATTTCTTGGAGGGTTATATTGAAGACAACACACAAAATAATTAAAACAACACCTTGGTCAAACCATTTTCTAATCATAAATTTGTTGCAAAGAAAATTGGAAGACACGATTTGGCTAAATTTTTATACTACTATTAACTTTCAATTTTGCTCTGAGCTAAATATGTCGATTACTAGTGAAATAGATGGGTTGTTGAATTTTTTATAACGTGATATTCTTTGACAATGACCATGTTTTTTCTATTTGTTAATATAATATGTAAAAAGATAAATTCCTATTCTATATCTATGCAAATATATTTTATACTGATGGTATATAAAATTTAAACTCATTGTATTTAGATATGATGTTTCCTATTTTTTTTTCTTTTTTACTATAAATAATTATATATCAAATTAATAGTATTGTTAAAAATAAAGTTAGAGGAAGTTAGTAATCTCCCATTATTTGTGTTCAACTTGACATATTTGACTCTGTTGAATATACTCTTAATACTCTATTGCACTTGCTCTCAAATGACCAAAGTCAGAACAATACTTTTGGATCAACTCAACTTTGAGTTTTAGTATAATTAATCACATTAAAGAAACTAGAAATCCTAACTATCTGGGTAAGCTTTCTCATTTTATCTCATAGACTCAATAGAATTCAAAGGATTCAACTTTTTGCATTATGTCTTCATTCCTATGCATGTAATAAGTACTAAATTCAATTATCATGCTAAATTGAAATGATTGAATATTTAAAATTCACTAAAACTTTAGAAACCATACTATCAAGGAAAAACATGAACAAAAAATGAACTATTTTTAGTAGTGTTGTTAGATCAAGTGGCCTCGGAATAATTAAGAAGGGGGAGGTTGAATTAATTATTAATGTACCTTGACTATTTAAAAATCTATCCTTCTTAATGTTACTAGATTTAATTAGGCTTTTACTTCCAAGTTAAGAAAGTAAAGAACATTAATTGAAACTTAACCAAAAGTAAAAGTGATATTAAAAGTGCACAGCGGAAATTAAAAGTGTAGGAAAGATGAAGACAAATACAAGAATTTTATACTGGTTTGGCAACAACCCGTGCCTACATCTAGTCCCCAAGCAACCACCGGTTCTTGAGATTTCTTTCAATCTTGTAAAATCCTTTACAAGCAAAGATCCACAAGGGATGTACCCTCCCTTGTTCTCTCTGAACAACCAAGTGGATGTACCCTTCACTTGAACTGATCTACAAGAGATGTACCATCTCTTGTTCTCAGTTACAACAACCCAAGTAGATGTACCCTCTACTTGTACCACAAAGGATGTACCCTCCAATGTGTTAAGACAAAGTTCTCATGCGGTTAGTCCTTTGAATCTTTATAAAGGGGAAACAAAAGATATCTCAGGCGGTTAGTCCTTTGAAATCTTTTGTTTAAGGGAAAGGGAAGAATCAAAAGAATTCTCTGTGTCCTTTTGAATTCTTTGAAAAGGGAGAAGGGAGACACAAAAGAATTCAGGCGGTTAGTCCTTTGTTCTTTTGGAAAAGGGAGAAGAGAGGCACAAAAAGAATTAAGGCGATTAGCCCTTGTTGAATTCTTTTTGGCAAAGGGAGAAGAGAATGAAAAGATATAGCACACTTTTGTTTTCTGCAGAATTTTCAGTTGCAGAAGAACAAGGTTTGAAAAACATAAAACTTAGAAAGCTTTTTGGCAAAGGAAGAAGAAGAAAGATGAGAAGCAAAGGTTTCAAGATTTCTCGAAAGTTGTTCAAAGAAGTTCAAAAGTTGTAAAAGTTATTTGAATGCAAGTCAAGGTCTTGCTTTTATAGACTCTTCATGTCTGGTCAAGAAAACCATTGGAAGAGTTATAGCCTTGAGAAAATCTTGAGAAAATCATTGGAAGAGTTACATCTCTTGACTTTTTATTCATAACTTGTCACTGGTAATCGATTACCATAACCATGTAATCGATTACACAATGCATTTTATGAACAGATGTGACTCTTCACAATTGAATTTGAATTTCAACGTTCAGATACATTGGTAATCGATTACCAACATATTGTAATCGATTATACCATTTAAAAAACATTTGGAACATTGCAAATTCAATTAAAAACTTTTGAAATCAAACTTTACCACTGGTAATCGATTACGGGAAACTGGTAATCGATTATCAGAGAGTAAATACTCTGGTAACTTAGAAAAATTTGAGAAAACTTTTCTTGTAAAACAAAAATGTGCTATGTTTGGTTTTTGAAAAATCTTTTTCAATAGTTCCCTTGTGAAGTCTTGACTTGTTGCTTTTTGGTTTCTTCTCTTGAATCTTGAAATCATCTTCTCTTGAATCTTGATTCTTCTTTATGTCTTTTCTTTAATCTTGATCTTGAACTTGTTAACTCAATCTTGACATCATTCTTTTGGGCTTTTTGTCATCATCAGAAACTACTTGATTTATACTTGAATCATCATCATGAAACTTGCTTCTACAAGTGTAATTGTAGAACTTATCTAAATAGGAAAATAAAAATGTAAATGCATACTTCAACTCTATTTAACACCTACACAAAAAATGGTAAAAACAATGCAAATTAAACCGATCAAAAGTGTAGAAAATGTGACCAATAGTGGCCAAAGATAACAATGTAAAAAAAAAACCTATGAATAAGTTACATTCTCATTTTCTTTTTTTGCATTTGATATCACTATCTTTATCAAAGCACTTAGACAAAATTAAGCTTATTGCAATATTTCTTGCACCTAAAATAGAGAATCAATATTTCCTTCCTCACGTGTTCATGTCAAAATGTTATAAAATTTATAGTGTTAAAGAGCTTAATACCATGTTGAAATTATCTCATGAATACACTTTTACTAGTACTCCTTCTAGATTCATATATAAGAAAAAAAATGCTTTTTTTGGACTCAAATATAAGGAAATTTCAACTAACTTAACACTATTTAATATCATCATTCCAAAATACCCTTAAATTAATTCAAGTTTTATTTTCGAAGAGATTACATGCTACCAAGAAGTAAGTTCTCCAGAGAATAACATGTTGAACAAACATGGGTGATAACATAAAGGACCTCTCCTCCTCTCCTATACACTTCGCCTTCTACTTCTTTCCTTTATATCCAAAAACAAAAAAAAAAAGTAAAAATTAGATTAGCGTGGAACCTCTATAAATACAAATTTCAAATAGGAAAACATAAGGTCATGGATTTTATGGTACAAGTGAACTAATAGCTAGCAAGATAATTAAATGTGACCACTATCTCCAATAAATATTATTAAGTGTATTTTAAGAAGTGTAGTTTAGTTTTTATATGAAATTAATAAAATTAAACGAACTTAACTAACTTCATTAATATGTGTGAAATTAAGTATTTTTGCTTATATGAATCTAGAAGGACTATATTATAATTTATGAGAACTGTCTCAACCTCGGTGTCACTTGAATCTTATAAGGCTCTTGTCAAGTGACTCATTCTCATTTAAAACATCTAAGGCTCTTACATCAAGGATGCAATTCACCACGTTTTTCTTCATCCACAATCTCTATCATTTATCTTATTCTCTTTTTTCTCTAATTATTGTCTAATAACAAATTAAATTAATGGTTTAGATGTTGATTGGATAATGGCTGGACAAAATCAATTATGTTTGATAAAAATTGAAAAGTTAACTGAAAGTTAAAAAACTAGCTAGTAGCTAAAAACTGAGAGCTCTTAAGTTAACTTATTAAAATCATAAATGTTTGATTAATCTTTGGTTAAAGTAGTTAAAAAATATAAAATGACAAACATATTTATATGATATTTTTATTAAAAAATAGTTATATTTTATGGATACAAATATATTTTAGGTGTCATAATTTAGGCTTTTAAATTAATTATAAACTCCTAATTTTTTTATTTATAAATAAATTATTTTCATTACATTTTTAGTTTTATTTATTACATTTTTATAACATGTATTCAACTACTAAACTTAGACTATATTTTAAAATATTTTTAATCAAGTTTAAAAAAAAAAAACTTAGGTAGACATTACACTTTTATGATGTTAATTAACATAATAGTTAATTGTCTAATATAAAATTATTAAAACATAAAAATAAAAATAAATCTAACATTTATTATTGTCAATTTTATGAAGTATAATGTTGAAATAATAAATTAAATATTATAGATAGCACAATGGTTAAAAAAGTAGTGTAATATAAAAAATGTGTAGTGGGAATGAGTGAAAAACAAATAAATAATAAAACCTTATTTTGTTTAAAATGGGAAATAAAGAAATTTCATAAATATTTTAAGGATAAAAAGATAATAATATATAAAAATTTAAAAATTAGAAGCTAGTGTTTTAAAAAATATAACTTCTAGTAGAGCTTTTAAAAATGTTAGAAGCTTGTTTATCAAACCCTTAAATAAGTTTTTTAGTTAGTAAAAAAAATTAAAAATTAATTGAAATGACTTGTTGATGCCTAAGAATAAACAAATGTATGCTTGCAAATCTAAGTCATGCCAAAGATGAAATAATTCAATTGGATATCATAACACTTGATACAAAAACAAGCTGAAAAGTAAAAGACAAGAAAAGAAAACTCCTCTAAACTCTAAAGAAACTTCAAAATAAGATATCCATGTTACACTTTCTAATGAAGATTGGTAATATATATATATATATATATATATATATATATATATATATATATATATATATATATATATATATATATATATATATATAAAACTTTGATAATGTAACGATTGTCATTTGTTTAATTTTTTATTTTTTACAAAATGATTGTCATTTGCTCATTACAATGAAAGTGTATGATTGTTTATTTTTATTATTTCTTTTTGCCACTTCCATGACAATATACTCACTAAAAAAATTTAAAAAAAATTCATTGTAATAATTATATCCTCTTTGCTCCTAACCACAAGACCAATATTAAAACATCAAAGATGTTATAACAAATTAACAATTAGAATATTATAATCAAATGAAATATGTATCGTTTGATTTATTAAGAAATAATGACAATATCTATAATAATAAATTTATGAATTCATAAATAAGTTCAAAATCCATATGACGAAACAAAGTTGCTTCTCAAGCTTCAATGACATGTGTCAAATACACAAGTTCGGATGACACATGCTTTGTAAATATTTGGTTTGATTATATACCGAATTTATTTTCTACACAATCCATTCACTAATGGTATAGTAAATAAAGTAATCAATCAACATTAATCATATGAGAAAATTATCCATCAACATTAATAAAAAAATTCTTCCAAATCAATCAATTAATTAAATTAATTCAACAATTACACAATTAAATAAATCTCTTGTGAGCTTTCGTGTTGATCATTACAACAGAAAGCTACTTACTTTAAGTCAGAGTAGGTTTGTTACTAGCAGTTAGTGTCTTTTGATGGTGTTTGACAACTTTCATATCTTGAGCTTCATTTATTCTTCATAGGATTCGACAGATCCTAGAAGAATTTCTCAGCAAAACGAATCACAAACACAAAGAAATAAATGAATACTTAAATGCCATCATTTAATTTTGTATAATATAATGACATGTCTTTTGTATCGTTTGATAATACACACACAAATTTATAAGGCACGATTTGATATCCCATAAGATAAAACTTTTAACCTTTGTATTTATTTGCACGTAATCTAAATAATTAAGGATCTTGATTCATCATAAGACACAAATATCATTTGACTTAACAATCTCTCCCTTTTTGATGATGCCAAACAAATTCCAATTTGAAACTTGAATGTAGACTTATAAGATATATCAATAAGAGTCTGTCATTTTTATCAAATGTAAAGGAAAGAATATAAAAATATAACACATGCATCATAAGACTTTGAGATAAAGTCTAATCAAAACTATTGAAAACATCTCATTTTTTTCATAAAGAATTTTCACATCAAGGAGATATGTTTTGCATACAAAATAAAATGTATCAAGGAAAAATAATAAAAGCATTTTAGGCATAAATCTCACCTTAAGATGATGTTTCCTACAGAATTTGGCTCCCCCTCAGATGATGCACCCAACTTTAGCTTTCGCTTTCACTTTTTCTCCCCTTTTTGTATGACAACTTATTCATCAAGCTTCCTCAAAAGCTCATCACTAAAAGAATGAGAATTTGAAGAGAGATAAATAGGAACAGGGGATACAAGACTGCCTAAAGGAGTAGGACTTCATGGAGGCTTTCATCCAATGGTCTTTTTGTAACAGTAGTCCCCAATAAGATGCCACTTCATAGGTCCTTTCTCAGCATAATCACTATCTTCATAAGCCTGAGCAAGTGCTTCATTAGCCCTAAGTAACTCAACCTCTATTAATCTGACATTGAGGATGAAGGATCATATACTTCAATAACCATAACATCAAGATTTGTGGCTTCAACATCAAAATCCACTTCTTCAATGATAGGTTACACATGGTGAGTGAAATGAATCTGGAGTAAAGCAAATGCACAACAAAGGAGAATGTGCGATAAGACACAATAGAGAACTCCTTTGTCCATGGGCAGACCATGTGGAAAGGAGTTTCCTGAGTAATGCATGTATGGTTCAAGGTTTGATAACAACACTCTATCCCATGAAGAACTGCATCTACAAGGGCTTCTCATCAGGCTCTAGACCAGAGCAATGACCCTTGAGTTTGAAGAACCTCTTCACAGCAGACCAATCCATACTTGTAAGCTTAGTCTTCTTCTTTAGAGCCTTAAGCGCATGATAAAGATCCCTTCAGGGCAAGCCTTCATATATCTAGTTGGTGGAGCATCATTATCTTCTTCAATTAGTAATTGCTTGGCTTTTTAGTAGTTAGCCTTCTGATACAAAACATGTCTGTCAACTGCTATCTAAAATTAGGTGTTAGGATTAGCTAGGCATGAGAATTGTGACCCAAGCATGAAAGGAATACATGTGTTGAACCTTTCAATCCTTCTGAATGAAGCTTGTATTGATCTGATTTCTTCCTTGTAAGCAGACAACTTCATTCTGAGCTTAGGGCCATAGTTTGTCTGCTCCCAATCAATGAAGCTTGGACTTTCCTCAGGTGCCTCCAGATCAATGTTCTCAATCTGAAAGGTCTCACTAAACGTAGTACGATCCCAATGAAGAACAACATTAAGGGCACAAATGAGACCTATCAACTATGGAAGATCCATGGAAGTAAAAAATGGCATCTCGAAGGGTTCAACTTCCCTATTTTTCCAGAGAATGGCACTGGGAGGATATACCTTTATTGTTGTTGGCCTATGCTTAAAGATAAGACTGTTTGGATAGGGAGCAAAAATTTGTCTGATGGGAAACTCTTGAAAAACTAGTTCCCTTGGCCCATAGCACCCTAGAGCATCTACCTTTTCCTTCATCAGGATACACTTCCTTAGTATAACTATAGGGATAGTTGAAGGGATCTATCCCAGGGGAATCCTTATTTCCATAGGTCCAACAAATTGAGCTTGTCAAGCTTTACTTCTTGAATCTTAGGATGCAGAATATGTGATTCAACCTCTTTTTTTTTCTTTCCAAACTCTATTGCAAACCTTCCATTCAAAGATTTTGTATCCTTTAAAGCCATGATACAGTTTGGTGTTGAGGTTGGGATGGACAAACACATCTAGTTGAGTCTAAATAGAAGGCCTTAAAGGAAAAATCCACTTTATTGATTGCTATTCAATTAGCCTCATCAAACGTATATCAAGTCCGGTGAAGAGATCTATCAATCTGATAGGCTCCTTAGTGAGCTGCATAATCTTTCTCTATTCCAGACATATAGTCATATCCTTGATAGACAATGACTCAGGCACCTCATAAGCCTCTCCCACATGCTTAAGTCTGTCCTCATCCATTATAGTAGATTGTGAAACATCAATGATATACTCATTAGCTTTAGTCATTAGCCTTAGATACACTCATTTTGAACCAAGGTCTGTTTCCACAATATCATTTTCTGCTTCAGCAATAAATGCTTCAATATTAGACTTACACATGGTCTCCTCAAAAGCATCCTTCTTAGTAGGATCCATGTTTTCAAGAACAATGACAACTTTCATCTTTACTAGTTTCTTTATAACATATATAGACATGAGTTCAGTTATATGCTCCATGACAGACTGAACTTTTTCAAATTCCCCCATCTCAGCCCTTTTCATCTCTTGCTTGGATTGTGTCTAGATTTATTCAACGATCACAACTTTAGGCACTAGCTCACCATCTATATCTATGATGGTGTCCTCTTAAGTTGTTTTTCTTAAGATTTCCTCTATAGAAAAACTGATCAAAGATTTCATAACAACTTCTTTTAGAATATCTTTAGACTCCTTACCTGTCAAGGTAACAAGTCTTGCCTCTTCTGTCAACTTCTCCTTATACTCTTTATTAGACAGAGGTTTGATAGAGGCAAGGACACCTTCTTTCAGTTCCAAGGAATCCTTTATTTCCAAAATCTCATCCAACTTGGACTTCTTGTGTGCTTCAGCTAAAGACTTTTTCTTATCCTTAGAAAAGGTTAGAGCTTCATTTTTGCTGATAAGAGAAAGAATACATTTAAGTTAGATTTGACGAGGTGGGGGAGGTGGTGAATAAGGTGGAAGGGCTAGAGAGTTTGAGGGTTAAGGTGTAGGGGGTCTCAAGAATCACAACATCATATTATTGGTCCTTTGAGGGTGAGGTTGGTTGAGGTCGAGGAGATATTAGATGTAGATTTTTATGGCTTGGAAGGAGAGGATAAGGCAGGTTATGATTGAGGGTCTTTGATTTTGATGGTTGGCTTTTTAGTTGCAAGTCTAGATTCAAGTTCAGACTTAGAGTCTGAAGCCTTTCTCTTTCGGGTTGTTCTAGGGTCTGAAGGCTTTGGGTTTAAGGGTGGTTCTTTCTTTGGCTTCTTGACTTGATTCGAGGGTTTAGGTTCAAATGATGGTGAGGGTGGATCTTTTCTTTTTTTTGGGAAGTTTGGGTCTGGGTTGGTTGGGTTTAGGTTTAGGTTGGGTCTGCTCCCCCGAGTGTTTGCTGAGATGTAGATCTAGATTTGAGATCAACAAGTTAATCATGAGAACTCATTGCCTAACTAACCACAAATTGTAGTTTCTCCTTGGCCTCCTTCTTTTCTTTTCTCTTAATATGATTTTGAGCATATTTTGGAAATTTATCAACAATTCCAATCTTCATAAAGGCCACACCCTTAAGCTGTGTTGCTCTGGGTGCCATTCTAGACACATCAATACTAACATCTCACATGATCTGAGTGAAGAGCATACCAAAAGGAACATGATTCTTCTTCACATTGGGGTTGAACCTGTCCTTGAAGGACTACATCCAATAATAGAAGATGACTTTAGGCAGATTCACCTTGTCACCCATCATCACCTTATACATGCAAAATCCCTATCACTAACATAGTCTCTGGAGCCTAGTCTTGGAATAACCATGTTGAACAAAAAACTATGAATGAGTCTGCACATATAGGTTAGGTTTGAAGTCCTTAGGAAGCTAATCATTTCCTTCCTATCATTGGTTTCTGTCTACGGTTTACCACATAGCATCAAATATGCATTTTCTTGAGAGACATTGATAAACCACTTTTTGAGTGATATTTTGTGAGTTTTTATGTCATCTTGCATGCATTTTGTTGGTATAACTCACGTTTGGAAACTAGTTTTGTATTGCAAAAGTACAACCACTCAATTAAGTGAAAAATTTGAAAATTATATAATTTTATGAAGATTTAAAGACTCTACAATTGATCATGGTCGTGGTACATTTACCCCGATTATGGTAAGTAGCACGACCACATAATAACCCTCCAGAACAATGTTAAGGATCTGACAACGGTTATGGTAAATTCACCACAACCGTGGTCAGTTCATGAGGGTCATGGTCAATCATGAGGGTTGTAATCAACCCACAATGTGCCAAAGCATCAGCGTCACTTTTGACCACGACCATGATAGATTTTACCATGGTCATAGTGTGTCTTTTTAGACTGATATCTTTTGGAAGCTATATATAGGTCTCTAGACTTTATAAAAACAATATTTTGTTCACTTTAATCTTTTTCAAAATTTAAGAGAACCTTGATGGCTTTTAAGAGTTGTGAAGCATAGACAACATCGTGAGGATGAGTAGTGACCATCGTTCTTGCCTTATTGGTATATCTATGTTTATTTTGTATAAGATTGCTAGTTTTTCTTTAATCATGAGCAACTAATCCCCTAGTCTGGGGGTTATGATGTAATTGTCCAATTGTACGATTCTCCATGTTCTTAATGCAATTTTTCATTATTTTATGTTAATTAATTATCTTCCTTATCATTATTGTTTATTTGGAAACGGTCATTCTAATACTTAATCGATTGCATAGTAGTAATCATCTACATGTAATTGGTAGATCTAGGTAAAGAATTTTTCCCACCAAATTACATGATCAAATTGTTTGGGTAATCTTTGATAGACTAGTTGATCTTTAATTGATCATCCCTAGAATTTATTATATCCTTTTATTTTAATTGATAGACCTATGATCATTGGGGTATTGATTTAAGGCAAAGAACATCCTCTAACCTTGTGTAGAAGCAAAGACTTTGTCTTTGATGTTTTGATGATGCCATATGATCGTGATGATTTGATGAAAATGCACTTCTCAAGTTTAATTCAAGACAACGATCCAAGAATACAAGATACAACATCAAGAAGATCTCTAGTATTTTAGGAAGGGAATTCCTAATTGAAATAGCAAAAGGTTTGGCCAAGAAATTTAAGTTAAAAAGTATTTTTCAAGAGATTTACTCTCTGGTAATCGATTACCAGTGGCCAAAATGGTTTACAACATCTATTAGAAATTTGAATTCAAATTTTACACTGTGTAATCGATTACACATGGATGGTAATCGATTACCAGCAATTACTAAACGTTTCGATTCAAATTTTAAAGCCTGTAATCGATTACACAAGTCTTGTAATCGATTACCAGAGGAGATTTTCATAAAATAACTTCCAAGAGTCACATCTATTCAAATGGTTTATGAATGGCCATCAAAGGTCTATTTATATGTGACTTGGAAACACAAATCAGAAGAGAGTTTTCTATTGCCCAAAAAGTTTTATCCTTTCAAAAGATTAAGAGAGTTTTTCTGAACTGAAATGTCTCATCCTCTCAAAAAGATTCCTTGGTCAAACACTTGCATATTCAATAAGGAATTTTGATTGATCTTCATTGTACAATCTATCTCTTTCAAGAGAGATTTCTTCTTCTTTTCTTCTTACTTCTGAAAAGGGATTAAGAGACCGAGGGTCTCTTGTTGTAAAGGATTCCTGAACACAAGGGAATGGTTGTCCCTGTGTGGTTCAGACTTTATAAAAGGCGTTTTACAAAGAGAGTGGAAAATCTCAAGTGGGTTGCTTGAGGACTGGACGTAGGCACGGGAAGTGGCCGAACCAGTATAAATCAAGTTTGCATTTCTCTCTTCCCTTAAACTTCTTTTATTTATTGCTATTTATCTTTGGCTTGAAAGAAGTTTATTTTGAATTGTCTTTTGAGTAATTCATGTTAAGGGTGCATTGTTAATCTTAAAAGAGAGAGTGAAATTTTAATTGGGGAATAGTCTTTGTATCTTAATTCAACCCCCCTTCTTAAGATAATTGAGGCCATTTGTCTAACACCTTAATCATAGGCTTTGGTTGATTTTGGGAATCGGTAATTAACTGGGGAAGGAATTTCATTAGGATTACGATTTGGAAAAAATTGGTACTAGTGAATCATAACTCCTAGTCACTCTTATCATCACTCAAATCTATCTTTGCATTAGTTTATTTATTTTATTCTAAAAACCTAAACCATAAAAATATTTAAATCCACTTTTTAATCACCTCTATTGTTAATTTAATAAACTCAACTAATAGGGGATACAACTAATCCTTTGGGTTTGATATACGAACTTTTGAGTCCATAGTTACTACTGCGTAGAGTACACTTGTCTTGTGTGAGTCTTACATATTTTACACATCAATTTTTTGGTGCCATTGTTGGGAACTAGTTGTCAATTTCTATTTTGTTAAACCAAATAGTTTTATTTATAGAAATTATTTTATTATTTATTTAATTTTTTGCTATTTATTTTTATTTTATTCTTTTATTTCCCATTGGACATGATCTTCTCCTCTATTTTGTAGTGCATGCAAACCAGGTCCCAAAATTTACCACTGTAATACGAACCTGATATTGACAAGCTAATTTGGAAACTTCATGCAGAGATCCATGAAGTGAAATAAAGAGCAATTGCAACTAATTAGACTCAAACACTTATGGACTACCTCACCACTACCTTTGGGGAAACCAATACCATCTAATTGCCTGAGTTACCTCATTTATTTCTCCAATGATTTGATCTTGAGGGTGGTACTTAACAAAGTTCCAATCCTTCTTATGAGGATATTGATAAGATTATTCTCTAGTCTGATGAAATTGTTTTCATCAAACTGTTTGACTTCATATACTTTAGGTGCAACAGACAAAGTTATTTGCAAAATCATCCTCAAGATCTGATAGCTTTCTATTAGTTGTTAAACCATAATTGAATTTAACATGGATGAATTCTTCTACTATTAAAGTTCTTGAGTTAATCACTTTATATGTTTTAGAAGTATCAAAATATCCTAGGAAGATTCCTTTGTCCACCTTTCAATCAAACTTTACAAGTTGATCTCTGATGTTATGGATGAAACACTTGCATCCAAAATGATGAAAATATGAAATATTTGGTCTTCTTTCTCTCTATAGTTCATAGGAAGTATTTTTTTTATCAATGGACTCTGATCAATATTTTGTTTTGAACATAACAAGTTGTGTTCATTGCTTTTCTGTAGAAGTGTTTAGGAAGTGAGTTTTCGCAAAGCATGGTCCTAGTCATTCTTTGCATAGTTTTACTTTCCCTTTCAAGTACCCCTATTTTGTTGAGGTGTTCTCGGTGAAGAGAAGTTATGGAAAATACCATTCTTTTCATAGAATGATTTAAACTCAGCATTCTCAAACTCAATTCCATGGTCACTTTTGATAGAAAAGTTACATTTTTTTTCATTTTGAACCCTCTTACAAAATATTTCAAAGACCTTGAAAGACTCATGTTTATGTGAAAGGAAGCATACCCATGTATATCTTGAATAGTCATAAACTATGACAAAGCCATATTTCTTTCCTCCCAAACATAACATTCTCGTTGGTCCAAGCATATCCATGTGCAACTATTGTAATGGTCTGGAAGTGGAAACAACATCTTTAGATTCAAAAGAGGTTTTGATATGTTTGTCTTGTTGACATGCTTCATAGGGAAAATGGATTTTTCAACATATCTTAGGCAATCCTTTTTGGATAATTTTGAAATATGTTTCAAATTGACATGCTGATGAGGACATGATCAAGAGCAAGGGCAAGGATCCACTTGAAGGACTTGGAGGGCCTATGACAAGGGCTAGAGCAAGGAAAGCCAAGGAAGCTCTTCAACAAGTTCTGTCCATACTATTTGAATACAAGCCCAAGTTTCAAGGAGAAAAGTCCAAGGTTGTGAGTTGTATCATGGCCCAAATGGAGGAGGACTAAATGGCACCACTTTGTCTCAATTTTAGAGTGTTTAGTTTGACTAAATAATGGCCCAATCCTTGTAAAGTTGGCTCACCAAAAATATGTTTTGGGTTAATAAACTAAAAGGGCTTTAGTAGGTTTAGTTCAAGTTGTAATAAGGGCCCAATTGGCAACCTAGGCATCTGCCTTTTGGGAGACCAAATGGTGGCTGACTTGTTGGTTGTTGGGGGTGACTTTTGGTTGCCACAATTTCAATTACACTCAGCCATTAAGTTTTTTTTTTAATTCCCTAGGTTAATGGCATTAAGTTATTTTAATTCTAGGTTAGTGGGTCATTACTAAAATCTGCTGTAAAGCTTCTATATAAGCTGAATCATTTTATCAATAAACACAAGTTGAGTTTTATTCAGAAAATTAGAGTTTATCTCTTTTATCTTAGTGAGAGTGATTCTCCTAAATTCTTGAGTGATTCAAGAACACCCTGGCTGTATCAAAGGACTTTCACAACCTTTGTGTGTTGCCCTCGCTGGAAAGAGTGATTCTTTCCTTCCTTTCATCTTCACCCTTGTTCTTTTAAACCACAATTCCAGAAAATCCACCTTTGCCCAGAATTATCTCATGGTCATAACTCCCATTTTACGCACTCAAATTAAGTGATTCTTGAGCCTAAATTGAATTTCAAAACGAGACCTTTCACCTCGTTTTGAAATCACCTCATTTGGAGCCCTGTAGCTTCAGTTATTGTCATTTCTATATTTCTGTCCATCCACCACTTAACCTACGTTTTACCATCCCATTCATCCATTTTATGCCAAGAACCACCTTATTAAGACCCACGAAATTAACCACCTTATTTTCCATCCTTTCCTTAATCAATTTCCGCATTTTCCATCAAGGTTTAATCCTAGACAATCCTAAGTCAGCCCTTGTGCCATGAGGATTCATATCACATGCCCAAGTTTTTTTATGCCAAATCCATCTTTCATCTTCTTTGGATAACATACATGATACATTTTGTTTACTAAGACCTATCAAATCAATTTCATACAGATTGTTGTGTCTCTAGCAGTAAAGAAGGATTTGCCATCTTTTGTCTTGAATATACATTGGTCTTTGTTGAAAGACACAATATAATCACTATCGTAAAATTGACTTATGTTCAACAGATTGCATTTTAGTCCTTAAACATATAAGACATTGTTTATGAAAGCTAGAGAAGGAATATCAATTTTACCTATACCTATGATTTGTCCTTTGCCCATGCCTCCAAAGGCAATAGTTCTTCCTTTAATTGGCTTTAGGTCAAAGAACATAAACATTTCCCTCGTCATGTGTTGTAAGCAACCAGTGTCTATATACCAACTTAAACCATGACCTTTTCTTACAAAGGATATCTGTAATAGGAATAATAAGATATTTGGGTACCCCAAATCCTTTTGGGTCTAGCAACATTAGTACTTTAGACATTTTTTTCTTCTTATGGATGCATTTGAACTTAGGGTGTCCAGACTTAGCACAGAAGTCACATTTATCTAAATCAGATTGTGACTTGGAAGATGATGCCCCTTTTTCTAAACCTAGGCCAGACTTATCATGAGAATGAAGGTGGAATTTTAAAAGCATGGTTAATGTGTTTGAGCTTTCAAAAAACCACCCAAAGTCTTTTGTAAGACAAGCTACTTCTTCTCTTACTTTTTCAACTATAAATGATTCATCTGTCTTACTGACCTGGATCAAACTTTCTTCCATAGTCTAGATTTTCTTTTCTAGAACATCATTTGATTTCTTTTGCTCGGTGTATTCAAGAACATATGTTTTATATTTCTATTTATAATTTGTGCACTCAAGAGAAATCATATCACAGTTTTGAAGAAGAACATCATAGGGCATATCTTCTTCATTGTCTGATGAGACATTAGAAAAGGTATCGATTTAGAACAAGTTTTTACCTTAACTTTTTCATCTGTATTTGCCATCAAAGAAATGTTGGCTTGTTCATCATCGGAATTGCTACTCTTTTCATTGTTTGAGTCATTCCAAGTGACCATCAAACTTTTATTTTTCTTGTCACTAAAGTATTTTTTCTTCTTCAACTGGGGACAGACAACCTTCATATGTCTAGGTTTTTGACATTCAAAGCAAATGATCTTGTTGCTTTCCTTCTTGTACTACTTTTTGAATCTTGTTTCATTTCTTTTGGAGGAATGTTGGAACTTTCCTTTCTTTTTCATCATCGATTTAAACTTTCTAGACATGAGATCTACTTCATCATCTGTGGAATCTCCAAGACTATTGTCTGAGCCATTAGACTCAACCATTTTCACTTTAAGAGCTTTCAAAAAGCTATTTTTTTCTTCTCTTGTGTAGTTAGTCTCTCTAGACTTGAGGGCATCAAAATCTTTCTTTTGTGGATGATCTTGATTCTGAAGATGGACTTCATGGACTCTTTAAATACCCAATAGTTCATCCTATGCTATATTTTTCAGATTTCAAGCTTCTTGGATTGTTGTTGTTTTTGGTTCCCAAATCTTGGGAAACCTATTAGGATTTTCAGTTTTATTTGTGCTTTGGTGAAGGTGTGTCCCAGAGCCTCAAAATCGTTTAGAAGCACTTGAAATCTTCCAAACATATCATTCACATATTCTACTTCTTCCATGGAGAAGCTCTCACAGTGTCTTTGTCGGAGTGACAACTTTTCCTAGTTTAACGTCTTTCTTCCTTCATAGTTGATGCTCAACAAATCCCATATCTCTTTAACAATCTTAGTCTGTAGATTTTGTTATACTTATTTCTAGACAGAGAACATGTTAGAGTATAACGAGCTTTTGTGTTTAAATCCATTATAGCAATGTCTGTGTCTGTCCATTCTGCTTCTGGTTTAGGAATGCGTATGTCTTCATTTGTAATGATTAGCTAGAGTCTATGCAGAGTGGATTTGATGTACATCTCCACTCTTTCCTTCCAGTAAGAATAGTTTTCTCTTGTGATGCCTGGTGGCTTGGTGAGGGATGCTCCCCCAACAATGAACTTATTGTTGTTGTTGTTGTTATCTGCCATTAGGATCTTTTCCTCTAAGTACTGTCAGGTGCTCAACCTTATAGGCTGAACTTTGATACCAAACTATAAAGGCAAATATCACAAGAAGGAGGATTGAATTATGATTTTAAAAAAATTTAAAGCCTTTTTCGTGAAAAATAAAGTTATTGTTTGAAGAGAAACTTTGTAAGACAGATAACAAATTTTGCTTTTAGACAATGAAAATAGATTTTGCAAAGCAGACAAAGTTTTAAAAAAATAATATAAAATTCAAACCCTAGGTCAGTTTAAAGCAAACGAGAAATGAAAGGAAATAAGACACAAAGGTTTATACTGGTTCATCTAGACGATTAAGATTGTGTCTTGTTCTTGGCTAACCACCAAAATCCACTAACTTCAACAAGTTACAAGTATTAATCCTTGTCACTTCTAGTTCTTACAACCGAAGCTCTACACTAAGCTTGTTACAACCCAATTCTTTGTCCATATAAGCCATTACTGACTCTATACAAATCAAACATATTTGTTGTTTGCTTGCACAATGACTAACTTTTAATCGTCTTCCATACGGATATACAATCTCAACACTTAATCTTTTCTCTCAAGGTGTTCAAGGTGTTTTGAGACCTTTTCCGAACTATACAACAATTTACAAAAAGTGTTTTACAAAAAAGAATTTGAATGAAAGTGCATAGATTCGTGTTGATATCTTCAAAGCTTCTAATATTTATAAATCTTTTTCAACAAGTGTTTGTTGTCTCTAAATAGATAGATTTCTTCACTTGAGCTTATGTTTGAAGATTTTGGTCGTTAGAGCATTTAATGCTTACATTAAATGCATGTACTTTTTCATGCTAGAAAATCTCTCTTGTGAACTTTTGTGTTGATCACTACAACAGAAAATCACTTGCTTTAAGTCAGAGCAAGTCTGTCACTAGCAGTGAGCCTCTTTTGATAGAGTTTGACATCTTTTAGATCTTCAGCTTCATTTATTCTTCATAGGATTCAACAGATCTTAGGAGGATGTCTTTGCAAAATGAATCCAAGACATAGAGAAATAAATGAATTTTTAAATGTCATCGTTTAATGTTATATCAGAACATGTCTCTTCTATCATTTGATAATATAGGCACAAATGTATGAGGTACGGTTTGATAACACATAAGACACAACTTTTAACCTTTGTATTTATTTGTATCTAAGACATAAATATCTTTTGACTTAATATTATTATTAATTATTAATATTATTTTTAAGTTTATCTGATATTGTTAATATAAAAATTATTCTTCCTTTGTTATTCTTCATTTGTTAATATAAATTTATGTTAAGTATTTAAATTAATTGGATTCATTATTAATAAAAAATAATTACACAATTCTCATCAACATTTGAATTAATTAATATAAGTAAATTTATTTTAAAAAGTAACATAATTTTCTATAGGAAATTTCCTTTTCATAGTAATTCGGAAAAGTAACTATATTTTTAATGTATTTTTTATTATTTAATTATTAATATAAAATATTTTAAGTATTTAAATTATTTGAAGTAATTACTCAATTCTAATAGTACTATTATTTGCATGTTTATTAGTATTATTTTTTAAAAAAATTCAAATAGAATCCATTGATAGATTGTTTTGAAAAGGATTTTTTTTATTATTAAATGTGTTTCTAAAATATGCATGATTTTCATATTTGAAATGAAGGCTTTTGCACACTTACTATAAATTCAGAAATTCTAAAAAGGATAAAATATGTTTTCGTTCTTATAAATATTAAAAAGTTTGAAATTCGTTCTTGTAAAATTTGGTATGCTTTTCGTCCTCATAAAATTGAAATGTATTATTTTTTGGCCTGGAGCTAGGCTTGAACGAATCCAAGCCTACGTGACATTTTTTAAAACTTAAATTATAGGCTAAAACATGTTTTTCAGCCCTATAATTATCAAAATGTTCGAAATCCGTGCTTGTAAAATGGAGTCTTTTTTCAGTCCTCAAAAAATTAAAATCTGTTACTTTTTGGCCTGGACATAAATCCAAACTTACGTTTCACTCTTTCATTGATTCCATTGATAGCTATGGGAGTGAGTGATTTCTGGGGGTTCAAAACCGCCACAAAATGAAAAAAACCACAAATTTATAAATTCCTCTTCCCTAACCTCCTTCTTTTCAACTTTCTTCATCTTCTCCATCCACCAGGCTAATCCGATAAAGAGGTGAATTCGGAAGTCATGTTGTTGAGTTTGTCAGTAATGTTTGATTCTAATAGAACATTGGAATTGATATTCATAATGTTGAGTTTGAGAGTGAAGATGTTAGGTTTCTGGAAGGAAGGGGAATTCAAAGAAGAATAAGATGACAAAGTCAATAAGGTAGTGTTGACCATTGCAGTTGAATAAAACATTTAAAAGAGAAAAGGAAAAAGAAATTATTTATTTAAATTTGAAGAAGATGAAGAAGGTTAAGAAAGAAGGAGGTTAGGAAAAAAGAATTTACAAATTTGTGGAATTTTTTTTCTTTTGCATTTTGTGGCGGTTTTGAACCCCCAAAAATTATCCACTCAGATAACCATCAATGGAAATAATGAAAGAGAGACACATAACATTTCAATAATGAAAGAGAGACACATAACCTATGTTTTGGCCAAAAAATAACATTTCAATTTTTTACGAACGAAAAAAAACTCAAAAATTTAGCAAGATGAATTCTAAATATTTTGATATTTATAGATATTTTAGCCTATAATTTAAGTTATAAAAAATGTTACGTTGGCTTAGATTCGTCCAAACTTGACTCCGGACTAAGAAACAACACATTTAAATTTTAGGAAGATAAAAAAATATATAAAAAATGATACAGAGACAAATTTCAAATTTTTTAATATTTATAAGAATAAAAAATATATTTTAAACTTTTTATTGAAAGAATGTACCATGCATAAATATAACCTATTGACTTCACTCGCAGCTCTTGCAAATGAACAATCCAACATTAGGAGGATTTCTTAAAAGAAGGTCACTCATTTGATGTCTCAAACGTTCAAAAGGAATCATTCTTCATTTTTTTTATTATCTTTGACGATAGATAAAGGCTGCCCTTTAATTCATTTCTAACATTTCCTTTTTCCTTCTTTTTTTTTGCTTTAGTTTTTGTTGTGATTTTTTTCCTGTGTATTATTGATATGTATTTTTATTGGCTGAGGCATGTATGATATTGTGGGAGCAACGAAAAAAGTTCAAAGATGATGAATTTTCTACAATTGATCTCGAGGATCCGGTACAAAGTTGTTAATTTTAGCAATAGAGACATGATAGTGTTTAACAATGTTGAGGTAATTTTTTTTATTAAGTTTTCTACTTTTATTCTTTTTCTGTTTTTCTTATTCCTTTTCTTTATTTATTTGTTACTTTACTTTTCAACTTTAGGTGGTGGACATGAAAGATGATTATGCCTGCAAAGGAAAATATAGATGGTTGTATATTTTGCAAACAAAATGTTTTTTTTTTTCACTTATTAGGTGGTTCAACCTTATAAAGTGATATTATTTTGATATTAATTTACCACAAATTTATTTTTATCTTATTTTTTAACAGTTGACGTGATACTATATTATGTTATTAGTAATCATTTAACAAATGCTAATTGACGACCAGGTACTCAAATTAAACATAAAAAAAATTTAAGGTAGGAAAATTAAAAAAAAAGTTTAGATAATAAAATCAAAATAGACTATATTATAGTTATGAAAAAAATATATCTAAATTTTTTATAGAAAATTTTAATTTATATGTTGTGTCCGAGGGAATTCAATTTTTAATATAAAAACGATTTAATATTTAATTTCAATAGGTTTCTAGCATTATTATTGGCTTTTTGTTTTTTTTTATTGCAGTATATTGCCTTTTCGATTTATAGGCACCAAATAACAAACCATATATTTCTTTTTTTTTTAGTGCAGTATTTAATATTTTGATACTGCTACGGTTTTTTTATTCTCGTATAGTCCAGCGTATGAATAAAAATAAAAATTAAAAAAAAACTTTAAAAACTAGTTACATTTTTGTAGAAATGCACCAAAATAAAAAATAAGTAGTTATATATTTTCAGTGGAAAGAAAGAGATTATAAAGAGGTGAGTCTATAAAATAAATAGAGGAGAAAAATAATGGTTTTTTCAAGAAAATATAATTAATTAACTAGACAAAGATTAAGAGTGATAACTTATGCTACTTAACCTATATAAATTTGCACACGATAGAAAAATCCATTTTTTTTTATCTTCTTCTTTCTATTTCCTCATTTATTTTGTTGTAACTAACTAACATAAGAAGATATTTTGTGTTTTTAACACTTTGTTTTATCAAACATATTTTCATCTCAATTTTTGGACAGTTCATAGATGAAGCCTCATCCTGTTTGTTAATCTAACTTAGTCTCGTGCCGCTAACATGGTTTTTAATTTTAGAAAATCATCTGAATAAAAGATTTTTACAAAACACAATTCAATCCCTTTTTTATAGTTTGCTCCTGTCTAGTATAATAAAAAAATGATAAATATACCTATATGTTACATGCATACTAAATCTAATGTATAAATTAAAATGTCCTTCTAGTATTACTTAAACATTAAATTACATACAATATACATAACTAATTTCAATAAATAGTTTTAAAGAAGAATTCTAATTTTTTAAAAGAAACTAATTTTAATGTTATTAATTGAGATTTGATAGAAAACGTAAATTGTAGTATAAAATTTTAAAATCAATTAATTTAATAAATTTTAATATTTAGGAAAAAAACTGAAGTACAGAAACTTTAAAACCACTCAATAATTTTAATTTTTATATAATAATTTAAAATATTTTAAAGAGTAAAAAACGTGTAAAAAATAAATGTCAAAAGGACCAAAAGTTAAATAATAATTTTTTATATATAATAATTTAAAATATTTTAAAGAGTAAAAAAAATAAAAGTCAAAAGGATCAAAAGTTAGTAACTAATAAATGGCTTAATTTAAAAAAATGACTTAACTATAGAATTCATCCTTTAGTTATAATAAAAATTTAATTGGCTTGCTCAATGTATTAAAAAAATTCAATAATATCATATAATTATTTAAAACACTATAAATATTTCGTTTTTCGTAAGCTTGATTAGTTTAATTGATAAAATTTTTGTAAATAAATATTTTTACAATGATTATATTCACAATATAACACAGGTAAAATTATCATTCTACACCAATTGTATTGATAACACAAATCTTACTAAAGATATTAATTTTTATTTCTGTTACATTGACTGTGATTTTTATTGGGCAACTGATATAAAAGGTCTCTTGTTTTGTCACCGGATTGTATTATTTTTAATAATTAGATAATCCGATTCAACTTTTTAATAATCAAACTACCAATTCAACCTTAATTATAATTAAGTAACCCACTATATAATCAGGCAATAATAATTCCGTAAAAGAGCAAACGCATTAGCAAACTTCTGTTTTTGTGCGCCTTCAACCCGTTAAGGCTAGATTCGCTGCTTCTTCAACGAACTTTCCAGAAGACAAGTATCTCCTTCACACTAAAGCATGACCATTTTCATCTAGCTTCGTTCTTCAAACCATTGTTTCTGAGATACTGTATGGCTCACAATCACATCGCCACCGATTCACCTCTCTCTCGGCGCATAGTTCGTGCCTTCCTCTACTTCCTCAACTCTGGTATTCTTCTTCTCCTCATTCATTCCTCAATATGCAACACTACCCAATTGAATTGCCTCCGCAAAATTTCATCTTTGTCTCGTGTTTATGCTTTGGGAGTCATTTTATGAACTGGGTCGATTTGTTTTTTCGTGATTAATTAGGTTCGAGTTGCCAATTGTCGTTTTAATCTGCTAGTATGTGTCAGGGTTGAGAAAGTTGTTGTTTGGTTTTCATCTAGGTTGTCAATTTTGTTGCTTGGTTTTTAATTATTTTTTTTATTGTAATCAATGGATGTTCTCTAATTTGGTTCATGAGGAATAGTTGAACCGGGTCCTGGGGTTGATGCTGAGGGCATTGAGGTTGCTAGGGAGTGTTTGGCAGAGGCTTTTAAGCTTAATTCATCTCCTGTGGCTGGTGATGATGTGAAATCTGATTCATTGATTGACATATTCAAGTCTCTTGAAGCTAACAAGCAATGTGAAACTAGTAAGTCAGACGTTGGTCCACTGCCGGATTCTGCGGATGCTTCAAGTTCATTCTTGGGTGAGAATCCTGCTCGTGGGAAGAATCATTCTGAGGCGTCGAAATCTACGGTTAATTCACTTCACACTTATCTTCTTATGGCCCTTGCATTAGGCCAGGTTATTCGTGTCAAATATTAACTCTCTTGGTTGTTGTTATTGACCTTGAAACATGGCTGAAAGCAATAAACATGGCATATATTTCATTATATAAACATGCAGCTATTAAAACCTTTTTTGGAAATCAAAAAACTAGATCAAACTCCTGGTCTCCGTTTCAACAGTGAAAAGATGTTGGGGAGGAGGTGATGGAGAATTTGGGAACAAAAATTGAAAAAAAAAACTGTAAAATCCAAGTACAACTACAATGGGTTATATTTGGTTGTCTTATGTGCGTTTGATTTTGTGTGTTGGGTCAGTGTTCTTCTAGAGTGTTTGCTGTTTTTCTTCAATGAGTCAAACATGTGGTAGTGGTGATGAGAGCAAGCTAGATTACTGGTGAGGAGAGGAAGTGCATGCACACCCGTTGGGCCTTTACATTTGACTTGACTATGTTGAGTGGGACATCCACGTGTGCCATGTGTGTGATGTAGGGAATTAACATTCCACATAAGGCAATCTGTTAAAGATAGCATTCCTCACGTAACGCTTGGACTAACATGAGTAACGAAACATATTTCCAGGAGCTTTTTTTTTTTTTAATTTCATTAACTAAGGTGACAAGTTCAAGGATTAACTTGGAGGTGTGGTCCTTTATTTATATTATCTTAGACTACTAATCCTAGTTTAATAAATAAACGTGAAATATAATGAGAAATAAAATCATTCTTGTGCCTTCACCTAATAGCTTAAGATTTGGGGATAGTTGGTTCGTGACATGGTATTAGAGCCTTTATGACCTATGGTCATGACTCATGAGTTCAGTCCTTGTTATACCCATTGTTCTGATAGAAAAGATAAATTTTAGCATAAGATAGAATGAGCTGTGCATAATGCACATTCCAAGCTCAAGAATCTCTTGCTTGTAAGAGCGTGATGTAAAACCATTCATGGGTAAGCGTAACAGCTTAAATTTTTGGGATGGATGGTTCATGACTGTAATATATATATAGTTAAAATGATCCTAAAGGATGAGAGAGAGAGTTAGTGAGATAGAGAGAGAGGCTGAGAGAGCGATAGTGTCAGAGAGGGATAAGGACCAAGAGTGGATCACGGTGAGGCGAGGGAGAGGTAAACAGAGGGTGGGAGAGAGATCGAGAGAGGATCCCGAAACGCACTACACTAGCAAAAGGCATGGACAAACTTGAAGGTATCAAAATGCAAACTGGAGGGAAAAAGCAAATATTACTACGTTCTACTTCACAAGGTTCCATGACTACTTAACAGAGAAGGACCTATGGGCTCAGTTCAAGAGATGGGGGGACGTAAGGGAGGTCTTCATACCCAATCACCGGAATAATGGTGGCAGAAGATACGGCTTCGTTAGGTTCATAGGTGTCGCTGATGAACGTGAACTAGAGAGACAACATTGTTCTGGGGGGACTTAAGATGTATGTCAATGTCCCAAGGTATGGGAGACGAAAGAAGAGGATCGAAGAGCAAATAGTCAAACATGGTATCATGCAGGAAGGGCACAGCAAAGCAGCGACTGAAGGGCGTCTTGCAAGAACGCGATTCAGAAATCCCTCCATGACCTATGCGAAGGTGGTGTTCGCCAGTAATAACGACGTAGAAGTGCGTAGGAACTACCAACCTCCACATCTCAGAGCTACGGAGTCCCACTCGTCGATCCATCTCGAAGTATCAGAAGGGGAAAGGGGAAAATACACAGATACATGGGTAGGCCGGTTAAAAAACCTGGGAAGTTTCGAGAGAGTTGATGAAGATCTCCCATGGGAGTTAGGTGTGAACGTTGCGCCGAAATATATAGGCGACGACATGGTTCTCCTCCTCGGACTCTCGGACTCCAAGGCAGAGGAGATTACAACGGCAGAACTCCAACACGGCACGACTCCCTTCTACTCGTTACAAAAATGGAACCTGACGATGAGGTCGGGCCATAGACTTGTCTGGGTCCAGTGCTGGGGTGTCCCCCTTGAAGTCTGGGACATTGGGCATCTGCGAAAATTGGTGGCGGCATTCGGAGACCTCATTGAGGTAGATGATGATGTAGAAGAGCTAAGAAGAATGGATAGGGCGCGTATCCTTATCAAAACACCATGGAAACCTTTTCTCCAGCACTCCGTCGCAGCCCACATCGGAGGAGAAACTCACCTGGTGCAGATCGTAGAAGAAGGGTCGAGTGGCAATGGAACACGTGCCCCCGGCCGCAGATGTGTCACCGACTCATCGGAGGAGATAGACTCTGATGATGATGTAAGCGAAACTTGGCGCACGGCGGTGGAGTCATCCGCCTATTCCCAACTCGCACCGAACGACATTGACGGAGACCGGCCTGTCGATAACGACGACAACCAGCTCAATCTGCTACCTGACGATCCGTGTCATGTGGTTTACCCAGCGGGTATTACCCATGACAGTAGGGCCTACCTACCAAGCCTCGATACCCGCGTGAAGCCGCAAAAGGAAATTGGAAAGAAGCAGGATCCTATGGTACAGCCCGAAATCGACTCAGAGGTGCATGTTGGGGAAGGCAACACATGCGAGTCACCAAAGAGGAAAGATATGGGTAGCAGAGTGCCCAAGGGAGGTTCAGGAATCACGGATAAGGAAGGTGCCGTTGCTCAAAAGGGAGAAGCTCCCGACATCCTTGAAGGGGCAAATATATCCCCAAATGGGCCTAACAATAAGTTTAATTTTGAAAGTGGCCCAACAACGGATGTGGGCTCTCCTAACCACACCACACCCTCAACACCACACCCATTCCTCCACACACACTCAACATCAGTCCACCTTCTCACGTAACCCCTATGGTGCCTTTGCTGTCCTTAAAAAAGTCAAATGATTCTCATATCATTGGGCCTGGACAACATAACCACACTGGCCCTATTAACCAAGCCTAGCTAATAGCTCAATACATTATCCCGGCAGCCCACCCTATCAATTAGCAGAAAAAGAAAGGGAATGGAAAGTGTATGTTAGGTCCAGGGGGTGTATAAAGAAGAGGGCCCGCAGTGTAAAAAAGCATATCATACAAGATGTTGGCAATTCCCTCATTCACCAACATCCCATATCGGGGGATGTGTCAGCAGCAATGGATCCGGGACACCCACACATGGATATCAACAACACTAACTAGGGTATGGAGAATAGCACTGGGCTACCTACATCAGGGGAGGGAATCGATGCAGACCACACCAATGAGGCTTCATCCCAATGGGAACTGCAAAAATCATGGGAGTTCACTGTGACTCAGACCAGGCCACAATTGTCAACAAAATTTCCACCATGGAGGCTAGAGACAGGAAGCAGGTTGAGAGACTGGGAGATATAAACCATCTACCATGAATATTTTATCCTACAATGTTAGAGGGCTTGGGAGAGGGGTTAAATGGGCGTCAATTGGAAGGCTGGTCAAGAAATTCCATGTAGATTTGTTGTGCATTCAAGAAACAAAGAAGGATCAAATTGATAAGCCTATGTGCCAGGCACTGTGGGGAGTCTCGGATGTTGGCTTGGATTTTCAGCCAGCAGTAAACACAGCTGGTTACTATGTTTGTGGAATGATCAATCTTTCAGAGTTGATAGCAGGGCAAGGGGTAGAGGCTACATCCTGCTGAAGGGAGAGTGGATCCTAGAAAATCAGAAAGTAACAATTGTAAATGTTTATTCCCCTTGTGACAGTGTAAATAAAAGGGAGCTATGGAAAACTTTGAGGCAGCTGAGGCATCAAGATCCCGAGGGTCTTTGGTGTTTCCTTGGAGATTTTAATAGCATCAGACATCGATCCGAGAGAGATGGGGTGGCCCACAGGGGCATGGAAGCAAACAATATCACTGAGTTCAATCAGTGGCTAGCTGACCTGGAGGTGGAAGAAATTCCTAGTGAGGGGAAAAGATTCACATGGTTCAAACCAAATGGGATCGGAATGAGTAAATTGGATAGATTTTTTGTCTCTCACGAATGGCTCAACAAGTGGCCGGGCTGCACCCAATTCACCTTGGATAGGAACTTCTCGGACCATTGTCCCATCCTGATGAGGGCTAGAAACATTGATTGGGGCCTAAAACCATTTAGAGTATTTGACTGCTGGATTAAAGATAAATCCTTTGACCGGATTGTTACGGAGTGTTGGACAAATACACAACCAACAGGTTGGGGTGGGTATGCACTTAAAGTAAAAATTAAAAAGCTAAAGGAGGTTTTGAAGGTGTGGAATAGAGAGCAGTTTGGTGACACTGTTAAAAAGGTTCAGAGGATAGAGGCAGATTTAAGTAGCCTGGAGGATGCAAGCACAACCAGATAGCTTACCTCTCTTGAATTGGTGGCCCGGAGAAAGTTGCAAGAGGATCTTTGGTTGGCAGCTCAAACTCATGAATCTCTGATGAGGCAAAAGGCGAGAGTAAAATGGATCAAAGAGGGTGACTGTAATTCGCGTTACTTCTACTTGTTGATGAACTCCAAACGCAGAAATAATGACATTAAAGGAGTTTACATTGGTGGCTCATGGGTAGATGACCCAATAAGAGTGAAAAAGGAGGTCTGCAGATTCTTTGCTCACAGATTTAAAGAAGTTGATCAGTGCAGACCAGATTTGAGGGGAGTTCTCTTTGGCAGCATTGGGTTGCATCAAAATGATATGTTGGTGGGCCAGTTTCTTGAGGAGGAAATAAGGACGGCAGTGTGGGATTGTGGCAGCGATAAATGCCCAGGTCCGGATGGGCTGAACTTTAAATTTATCAAACATTTCTGGGAGCTCATCAAGCCTGACATCAGCAGATTCATAGCAGAATTCCACGCAAACGGGATCTTCCCGAGGGGCGAAAATGCATCCTTTATTGCCTTGATCCCAAGGAAGAGCGATCCACAGAACCTTAACGAATACATGCCAATCTCATTGATTGGCTGCGTTTATAAAATAGTGGCTAAGCTCCTAACAAATAGGTTGAAGAAGGTGCTGCCAGGTATTATTGATGAGAGACAATCAGCCTTTATAAGTGGAAGGCAACTGCTTCATAGCGTGCTGATAGCCAATGAGACAATGGAAGAAGCAAAGAGATGTCACAAACCTTGCCTGGTGTTCAAAGTGGATTACGAAAGAGCCTATGACTCCATATCATGGGAGTTCCTATCATGCATGATGAAGAGGCTTGGGTTCTGCCATAAGTGGATCTCTTGGATTGAGGGCTGCTTCAAATCTGCTACGGTCTCTGCCTTAGTAAATGGCAGCCCCACTAATGAATTCACCCCTCAAAGAGGCCTTAGACAAGGCGATCCTTTAGCCCCCCTCCTCTTCAATATTGCTGCAGAAGGTCTAACCGACCTTATGAGAGAAGCATTGAATAAGAATCTCTTCACCAGCTTCCTTGTGGGAAAAAACAGAGAATCAATTAACATTCTACAGTACGCCAATGACACCATCTTTTTTGGTGAAGCTACTATGAAGAATGTGAAGACAATCAAGTCCATAATGAGAAGTTTTGAACTCGGATCTGGTCTAAAGATAAACTTTGCTAAAAGTAGCTTTGGGGCAATTGGGAAATCTATCCAATGGGTGAAGGAGGCAGCTGATTACCTACACTGTAGTATCCTGTCCTTGCCTTTTCTCTATCTGGGAATCCCCATAGGGGCTAACCTGAGACGTAGTGTATTTTGGGATCTTATAATCAGAAAATGTGAGAGAAGACTAGCCACTTGGAAACATAGACACATATCCTTCGGGGGGAGAGTGACCCTTATTAATGCTGTCCTAACATCAATTCCTATCTACTTTTTTTCCTTTTTCAGGGTTCCATCAAAAACAATAGCCAAATTGGAAAGCATTCAGCGAAGATTTCTATGGGGAGGGGGAATGAAGCATAGGAAGTTTGCTTGGGTCAACTGGAAAACGGTATGCCTGCCAAAAGACAAAGGTGGCCTTGGCGTCAAAGACCTTAGAACCTTTAATACAGCATTGCTGGATAAATGGAGATGGGATATTTTCCACAGACAAATGGAACCTTGGGCGAGAGTACTGATTTCTAAGTATGGTGGTTGGAGGGTGTTGGAGGAAGGGAACAGAGGTTGCAATGACTCTACATGGTGGAAGGACCTCATTACAATTCAGCAACTACAACAGAATATCCCTCTCAAAAGAGAAACAGAATGGAAAGTGGGAAGGGGTGATAAATTCAGATTTTGGGAGGATCGCTGAATAAACACTGAATTACCTTTAAGGGATAAATTCTCGAGGCTGTACCAGATTTCCTGTCATCAAAAGCAAATCATACAGTAGATGGGGACATACACAAACACTGGGTGGGAATGACAGCTCAATTGGGGGATACACCTTTTCGATTCTGAAATAGCAATGGCGGATAGTTTTCTTGGGGACATATCACAGCAGCAAATTCACCCCCAACGGGAGGATACTTGGGTCTGGAAATCTGAACCTACATGACACTACTCAACAAAAAGTGGATATGAATTGTTATGGGGGGAACTGATGGAGGAAAGACATGAACATGAATTTGGGGAAATATGGAAACTCTAAATACCCTCAAAGACAGCAGTGTTCACTTGGAGGCTAATTCAGGACAGATTACCAACAAAGACAAACCTTCGAAGGAGACAAATAGCAGTAGAGGATATGTTATGTCCTTTTTGCAGAAATAAGGTGGAGGGGGCTGATCACTTGTTCTTCAATTGTAGCAAAACCCTCCCCTTATGGTGGGAATCAATGTCCTGGGTTAATCTTACCACAACAATGCCACAAAATCCTAGGGACCATTTTCTACAACATGGAAATGAGCTAGCAAAGGGAGTCAAGTCTAAAAGATGGAAATGCTGGTGGATTGCCTTAACCTGGACAATATGGCAGCATAGAAATAAGGTGGTGCTCCAAAATGCAACTTTTCACGGAATTAAACTGTTGGACGATGCCTTACTCCTACTATGGTCATGGATCAAAGCAATGGACAAGGATTTTACTCTTCATTTTAACCAATGGTCCTCCAATCTGAAGGAAGGATTCTGTAATTAGGTGGGGGTAGGTGTGGGTGGATTCTTGTAACACTATACTGTGTCTCTAGCTCTTTCTCAGTCAAAATTCTGGAAAAGCTGGATTCACATCTATTCCTATGTATTTTTAGTACCACTGGTACTATTCTATTAATATAATATATATTTTTTGCTGAGCAAAAAGAAAAATATATATATAGTTGATTTGTGGTTAAGCTGTTGGAGTACCAACTTAGATGATTAATTGCAACCTTTTTAGCATGCTTATTGAGTTTATTGGTTTTGCTAATAATAGTCAATAAACAATTTTGTGTCATATTGATGCTGAAGTATCTCATGATGTATCTCTCTACATTCACAGCAGCACATCACAAAATCACGTTATTTTTTTTTTTTTTGAGAGGAAAAAGATTATATCATATTATCATTTCATTCAATGAGAGAAGAAATACAACTTGGAATAAGATGAAAAACTAGTCTGCTAGCATACAAACCACATTAATGTAAAATTGTTTCTTGCTGAAATTTTTATTCAGTTCTGATTTATTTCATAATATGTAACTTGACCAGGATGAAGATTCAACACAAGGCCCTCATGCTTTTGGTAGGATAATGTGTCCCCTTTATTTTATTTGAAATTCGAGTTAGTATATAATTAAACATTTATGTAGAGAATGTTTTATAGTATTACTTGAATATAATGAGAGATATTTTTGGATGAAATGCTTGATAGTTTTCTCAACACTCAGCTTCTCTTATATATATATATATATATATATATAAACTTAGCTTACAAAGGAAGCTTTTACAGAAAACACAGAACAGAAACAAAAAGTAAAAAAGAAGAACAATAGCCTAGTACAATAGGGATATAATAACCTATTTTCTAACATTCCCCCTCATGCTAGAGCATATAAATCATATGCACTAAGTTTAGAGCATAAAAACTGAATCCTAGGTCCCCTCAATGACTTAGTCAAAATATCTACAATTTGATCATTAGAGCTAATTTTTTCAGTACTAATTTCCTTAGCTCTCGAACAAAGGGACAGTCAATTTCTATGTGTTTGGTTCTTTCATGAAATACTGGATTAGAAGCATATGAAGTGTTGCTTGATTATCACAATATAATTGCATTTGCTGAACTTCACAAAATTTGAGTTCCTGGAGGAGTTGTTTGACCCACATCAGTTCACAAGTGGCTGAAGCCATGACCCTATATTCAGCTTTTGCACTAAACCGAGCAACAACATTATGTTTCTTACTCTTCCAAGAAATCAGATTTCCTCTTATGAATACACAATATCCAGTAATAGAGCGCCTGTCTATAGGAGAGCCTGCCTAGTCAGCATCACAATACCCAGTAACATGGGTGTTTCCCTTGTTTTCATACAACAATCCCTGTCCTGGAGCCCTTTTAATGTACCTAAGAATGTGAATTACAGCATTCCAATGATCAGTGTGAGGAGTCTGCATAAATTGACTAACTACCTTAACTGCAAAAGAGATGTCAGGTCTAGTGATTGTAAGATAAATGAGTTTCCCAACTAGTCTCCTATACCGCTTAGGATCATTGAAGGCTTCACCCTATTCTGCCATCAACTTTTGATTTGGGTCCATGGGACTGTTGACAGGCCTACACTCAATCATGCTTGTTTCTTTCAAGATATCCAAAGCATACTTTCTTTGAGAAATAACAATGCCTTCATTTGATTGAGCCACCTCAATACCAAGAAAGTATTTTAGACACCCAAGGTCTTTGGTCTGAAAGTGGCTGAATAGGTGCTTTTTTAGCCAACAAATTGTAGTAGAATCATTCTCTGTAATAACTATGTCATCAACATAGACAATTGGATAATACACTTTCTTGGAAAAGTGTGACAATAGAAAACTGAATGATCTACTTCACTGTGCTTCAATCCAAAAGCCTGTAAATTTGACTAGATTTCCCAAACCAAGCTTGTGGAGATTGTTTAAGACCATAGAGAGAGCGACACAATTTACAAACTAACCCACATTCCCCCTGAGTAACAAACCCAGGGGGTTATGTATATCTCTTCTTCCAGGTCACCATGTAAGAAATCATTTTTAATATTCAATTGATGAAGAGGCCAATGGCGAATGGCAGCCATAGCAAGGAATAGGCGGACCGTGGTGAGTTTGGCCATAGGAGAAAAGGTATCACCATAATCAAGACCATATATCTGTGTGTACCTTTTTGCCACCAATCGAGCCTTAAGGAGATCAACTTCACCATTAGGCCCATCCTTAATAGCATACACCCATCTGCAACCAGCTATCTTCTTCCTAGGTGGTAGGGAAACTAGTTCCCATGTGCCATTGTGTTCAAGAGCCTGCATTTCAACAAAAGTTTAGGAGACGAGGATGCAAAACAAGACACAGACAGGCTGGTTTCAAGATAGTAGAGACCTCTAGATTCATGTCCTATGCCAATCAACCGACTCGCACCACATTCTTGTATAACAAAGGAATCAGCATCAAATACTACAAAACAATTTAATGATTTTGTCAGCTGACTAAGAGAAACTAAGTTGAAAGGACAATTAGGAACAAAGAACTGAATTCAAGTTTAAAGAAGAAATGGAGACTTTACCAACTCCTTCAGAGGTGACTTTGGTGCCATTTGCTAGGGTGACCAGATGTGGAAATTTTGGAGGAGACATAGAGGTGAATAGAGAGTCATTACTAGAAATATGACCAGAAGCACTTGAATCAATTACCCATGAACCTTGCTATCCACAGATTGAGAAATGCAAGTTGTTGAAGTACTGGAGCCTGAAGATGATTGAGCTTGACTGTTGGACTTCAATTGAAGGTATTCTTAATACTCTTCAAAAAACTTAGGATCAAGTATTTCTGATTTGGTGACATTTGTTGTTTTATCGGGCCAACCAATTATGTAGTAGCATTTGTCTTGGGTATGGCCCGCTTCTTACAATATGAGCATCGAAGGTCTGAATTCGTGTTTCCACCACCACCACCACCACCACCATGTCCTCCATGATTCCCACAACCTCGCATTCCTCTAGTAGACACCATTGCTGAAGCTTCAGAATGCTCAAGTGAGTTCCTAAGATATTTGGCTCCACAGACTGCCACAACAAGGCACAAAGTTGGAAGTCAAGCCTTTTCCATTATTCCTGACTTTCTGTCGGTACTTCAGTGAACTCTTTCTCCAAGTGGTCGTGATGCCCTTGGCCAAGGAACTAGAGTTCCACAAAAGCAGACCAGGAAAAATAATTTTTTCTACCACTCAACTTCACTGAGGTTATGACAGGTGTCCCAGAGAAAGAAACCGTGCGACCAACAGAAGAAGTTCTAGAGGCCATCTTATAATAAGGAGGAGTTGTGCAAACCAAGACGTCATACTCCCTCAAATAGAACCTTCACGAAAGGTTCCAACATGAGAACCCAACACTACTGATGAGAGATAATGAAGATCCAGGACTAGATCTAGGTCTGATGAGTTGTTCTGTACTGTCACGGAAAGTTTCTGACCAGTAGAGGCCGTCGTGTGGACTTCACGCGCCAAACAGAGGGCTTTGGACTAGTGGCGTGTGACAGCACGTGGAGGCCTTTTTGGCTGCGCGACTTGCAGGATTAGGTCGTGCTCACTGAGGTGCACCAAACCCTGGGCTCGCTGGATGTTTTGCTGGTGGTGTACGGTGGCTGGCGGCAGCGGACAGTGGCGCCAGTAATAATCAAGCAGAGCAGGATACCAACTTGAATATAATGAGAGATATTTTTGGATGAAATGCTTGAGTGTTTTCTCAACACTCAGCTTCTCTTATATATATATAAACTTAGCTTACAAAGGAAGCTTTTACAGAAAACTCAGAACAGATACAAAAAGTCAAAATGAACAGTAGCCTAGTACAATAGGTCTATAATAACCTATTTTCTAACAGTGTTATTTATTATCTCGAGGTTGTCAATGACAGCACATTTCTTTCTGGACAAGTTTATAGTTTTGTGGTTGTAACATTAAAATTCTTTTATTTGTGGTACCTTGAGCATGCTTAAGGGTGTGGACCCCTTCAACAAGCATTACTACATATATAATTAACTAAACGATTTTTGTTTTCTTTTACATAGTGATATTTATGGAAGTAAAAGTTACTGTTTTGTAATATATTTTTGAAAGACAATGTGTGTATAACATATTTATGATTTATCTGATTGTGAACGGGTAAAAGGGCAGGGATTAAAATTTTCTTGTTAATTACAACAACAATAGCTTTATCCTTCTAGGTTTTCTTAGAAATGGTGGTTTAATTACTCATTTGGTCCCTTTAGTTACAAAAACTTTTCCTTTTTGACCCTATGCATACCACTTTTAATTCTTTTTAGTCCCTATACATGTCATTTAATTCCTTTTAGTCCCTATGGTGAGGACTAAAGAGATTAAAAATGGTATGTATAGGAACTAAAAGGGGATGTTTTTAAGTATAAGGACTAAAAGGAAAAGTTTTTGTAACAATAGGGACCAAATGAACAATTAAACCAAAAAGGGTGTGCTCAGCCCATGTTCTGGTGCAATACATGAGCAATGCTTGAGGAGCCCAGCACCAGCAGCAAGCTACTGTTTTGGACCCTCCCCTTCAAAAAATGGATTTAATATAACATGGGCCAATAACCCACGTATCAGATTTAACAGCAACTAGTGTTGTTTTTGTTAATTATTGTAAATTTAGATTCTAGATGAGTTTGTTAGTTTTTGTATGGTTTCATTCTGCAAAAACTGTCTTATAATATTAAGGCCGTGTCATATTTTTGTTATTTGGATTTCATAAAAAGTTAGTCATAGCCAAAAACAGCGATTTCAGTTTTTTTAGGCTTTTGTTAATGTGTTCCTTGATCATAGGGTAAGAAATAAAAAAATAGGAAATATTAAATGAAAAACCAAAAAAGAATATAAAAGGAGAAATTTATTAACGTGAGTAATAAATGCTATTTTTTTATTCTTTAACATGTATCATTAAGGTCCACATTACAAAACCTTTCCTTTTTGGGATGAAAGGAGAAAATTATTAAGACCAAGAGATGGTATATCCTCTAAAAAAAGATAATAACAACCCAGAGAGTGATTTCTGAATATTGTGCTTGAAGTGATCCCTCCCCCCCGTCCCCGCCCCTTTTAATTTTTGAGTTCAGTAGTTGATGTCCTATTTAGGTTCAGTTCAAATGGAATCTTGGCTTTAGTTTTCTCAAAAACGAACTTTATGTGGTTTCTTAAAATGTTTAAGTATACATTGATATTCTCAGTATTTGAATGCAGTATCTAAAGATGAACTGTGCGGACAATTCTTTGCTGCTCTGGAGAAAAATCACTATTTTTGGAGCAATACTGATGGGAGTGATGATCCTGGGCAACTGGAGAAAGCTAGTTGTTTATTCGATGAGGCTTGTATGGTATGACTTATTATGCCATGCATAAGCATATGTTGCATTTCTTGCTGATGTTGGAACTTAAAACATAGCTATTTCATTTGCTTCAATACTTACATACACCACAAGGCTTTTGTAAACATAGCAGTCCTTTACTACGGCTGTTATTTTATTATACTCGGTTTATTTCTGTCCTGATATACACAACTATTTCCACTTAGCTAAAAGAAAAGCGCAAAAATAAATTAATACTACACTACTGATTTGGAATCAGAACCCAACATATGTTTGATTTATTGTTTCAATAGAAAGTTCTATGCATTAACCTAAGGTTCTAGAACCATTTTTCTTGCTTGATATAATTAATAAAAATGTTGCAAGTTGGAATTCTATGCACCCTTAATTTGTCATGCCCTGCTAACCTGAGCAACATGAGGAAGCAGGTTGGAACTCAAGAAAGTATGCGTAGTGTCGGTGTTATTGGACTTTCCCTACTTTCAAATTGTGATTCTGATGATGATGATGCATCACTTTATGATATTTATTGTAGGATGAAATGGCGGTTTGACTTGTTAGAGATGGTAGAGGGTCAAGGAAGAGAAGACGAGAACCTATATGAGAGCATGTTCAGCACAAAGGAAGAACATAGAGAAAAAAAGGCTTAAATATGTTTTTGGTCATAATAAAGTTTTGAATTTTGTTTTTTGTCTCTAATATTTTTTTAAGAAAAACTTTTTGGTCCCTAATAAATTTTTTATTTTGTTTTTGGTCCTTAAAGAGCTACCTAAATAACTTTATTAGTTTATTTTACTTTTCAGAGCACTATCTAAACAAATTTAGGGACCAAAAACAAAATAAAATTTTTATTAGGACCAAAAAAGTTTAAATTTCTTTATTAGGGAGAAAAACAAAATTCAGAAATTTATTAGAGACCAAAATCATTTAAGACAAAAAAAAATCCTCATTGATTTGTAAAATTCATGTTTGGTTTGGCTTATTTTAGAAAAATAATCACTTATGTTTGCTAGGTTCTTGAGATAGCTTTTGAAAAATTAGCAAGTAATTTTGAGAAACAGTTGCAAGTGTGTGCGCTTAGAGAATCCCTGTACAAGATGAATGGTTTACCAATCTGGTTAGATCATTACTGTAGAATATAAGATGTTTGGGAAACTTGACTCAATATGGGTGCAGCAGGTCCTTTATCATTACTGGGAAATGGTTAGTGTGGATGTGGAGTTGCTGGCAGTCCTCCTCTATCTCTGTCCTTGTCAATGGAAGTCCCACAGAGGAATTTGTGTCTCAAAAAGGTATTCGCCAAGGGGATCCTCTTGCACCATTTCTCTTCTTGGTGTTGGCGGAAGGATTAAGTGGGTTGATTAGAGAACCAAAGATAAAGGATTCTTTCCTGGTGTTGACATGGGGAATGAGAACTTGAAGATCCCACTCCTTCAATTTGCGGATGCACCATATTCTTCTTCAAAGAGGACATGAAGGAATCCATCACTTTGAAAGCAATTCTTTGGAGCTTTGAGTTGGCATTGGGGTTAAAAGTGAACTTCTCCAAAAGTAGTTTGATGGTGTTAGAGTAGATGGGTAATTCTACTCATCTACTCTAGGTGGGAATCAATGTAGATCAAGAGGAGTTTGTGAGATATGCTAAGGTTTTTAATTGCACCATGATGTCGACTCCCTTTATCTACTTGGGCCTACAGGTGGGGGCGGATGCAAGGAAGCTTAGCACATGGCAACCGGTAATTGAAAAGGTGAGGAAGAAATTGACACCTTGGCGAAGGAGACATCTCTCCTTTGGAGGAAGGATTTGCTTGGTAAATTCGGTCCTATCATCTTTATCATTGTAGTATTTATCCTTTCTTAACAAAGGTCCTTAGCATCTTAAATAGGTTTCAAAGAAATTTTTTGTGGGGGCGAGAGGTGAGGAAAAGAAAGTGGCTTGGGTCAAGTGGGATGTGGTGTGTCAACCGAAAAAGGGGGGGGGGGGGATTGGGAATAAAAAATTTAGAAGTTTTTAAAAGGGCCTTGTTGGGGAAGTGACTTTGGAGGTTGTTGAGTGAATAAAATGGCTTGCGGTGAGAGGTTTTGATGGGAAAATATGGAATCACACACTTGGATAGTCTTGTAGGGGGTTGTTGTGATAAGAGGGGTTCCCAATGGTGGTGTGATCTCATGAGTGTTTGTGAGATTTTTGAGAATGGGTTGGGGTGGTTTCAAAAACGGGTTAAAAGAACAGTGGGGGTTGGGAGGGAAGTGAGATTTTGGGATGCTAAGTGGGTTGGAGAGGAAGCTTTGTGTACCACCTTCAATAGACTTTACTCAACAAAAAAATAGTAATATTGTTGATATGGGATTTTGGTGTGGGAAAGAGTGGAGATGGGACCTCTTATGGAGGAGACCGTGGTTTACATGGGAACAATCTTTAGTGCAAAAACTAATGGGTGTTATTGGGGAATTTGGGCCATACAAAAATGGTAGGGACGGATGGATGTCGAGTAACAATGCGGAGAAAAAATGTGGTCAAACATGTTTATGGAGAGTTGATTAATAGAGATGCTGGAGAGGATCGAAGTTTCTATAAACAACTATGGAGACTACCTATTCCCTCAAAGGTCAAAGGTTTAGTGTGGAGAGTGTCCCATAAGAGACTCTAAACGAAGGATAATTTGCATAGAAGAAACATCCTTCCACATGGTTCCAACACATCTTGCGTTTTCTGCAATTCTAGTGTTGAAACTTCTGAACATTTGCTTTTTGTGTGCTGTTTCTCTCAAGTATTTGGTCAAGATGCTATGCTTGGCTTGGTGACATGAGGGCACTGCCATCTGAATGCAAGCAACACCTTTGGCAACATGCGTGGAACGTTAGAGGACCCAACTCTAATCTGGTTTGGTGGGCTGTATGGGCCTCAGTAGTTTGGGAGATTTGGAAGCAAAGAAACAATATCATCTTCAACCAGGGACACTGGGATTTGGACTCGGTTATGGATGCTATTCAGTACAGGGTCTGGAGCTGCTGTAAGGTATATATTACAATGCACTTTAATCAATGGTCGAGTAACCTCCAACAAGGTTTTTTGCAGCAGTAGTGGATAGTTTATTTGGGTCAATACCAGATGTATATTCCATTTTTTCCATAGTATGGTTCCTGTTCAGACTCTTGTTGTCTGATTGAGGAACCATTTTTATGGTTTTTTACCCCTGTAATCAGTACCTCTGGTACTTCTTTATTATATATATATATATATATATATATATATATATATATATTTGCCGATAAAAAAAAAAGAGGTATATATTAGAGGGTTTGACTTCTCATTGTATGTGTGGAGAGTGGATCCTGTGAGCTGTTTGCAACAATTGAGGTAGCTATTGACCAGGGCCAAGGCGTGATACTGTGATGCATTAGGGTGGCTGAGTTTTCACCAATGTATGCGGGTTATGTGTTTGTCCCTGTATAAAACTTTGTAATCTTGTAATTCTGTTGTGCTGTTGTGTGTTGGGTCTGCACGTCTTGCGACAAATCCTTACCACTTTTAATCAATATAATTATTCTTTAGCTGTGCAAAAAATAAAAGGGTGCAGCTGGTCTTTGTGTTTATGTTCAATAAATTAGGCTAGCAGTACAATGTAGTGCAATATAATACAGAAGACAAAAATACTGTCTGCATATTTAGTTACGTGTAATACAATCAACTCTCAACCCCCCACCCCTCAAGTTGGTTAATGGATGTAATCATACTCAGACTTTTATAATCAACCCTACTCCCATTAAGTAAGATGTCAACTATCTATTCTTTAGTCCTAACATGTCCAGTGCATACAAGTCGTTGGTGAACTTTTTCCTCAAATAAAATGACAATCAGCTTCTATATGTTTTGTTCTTTGGTGAAATACTGGGTTTGAGGCAATGTTAATGGCAGCTTGATTGTCCAGCAAAGCTTCATAGGTAGAGTCCCCTTATGTAACCCATATTAACTTAATTTTACTTTAGACTTGATCTTGCTGCTACATTTTATTTCTTACTTTCCTAACAAATTAAATTTCTTCAAGGAACACATGGTAACTACGAGGGTGGTTTTTAATCTTTAGGGCAACTAGGTGAATCTACAACAGGCGAAGCTTCTACTTTGTGGTTCCTTTTGTCTTGTAAAGAATATGGAAACCTATAGCTTCTGTCAAGTATCTCAAGGTGCACAACATTGTATCCTAATGAGAACTTTGAGGAGATGGCATTAATTGACTGACTACACTTTATAGGAAAGAAATGTCTGGATGTGTCATAGTATGATGATGGGATTAAGGGAAATTATAACAGTTATTGACAGAAATTATGAACAGTTACATATTATTAAATGTTTGTATTGTTTCATTAGGTTCAGTTATGTATTATTGTATTTTAGGAGCAGTTATTTTATATTGGTTGGCAGTTATTAAGCTTTATAGGAGCAATTATTATGTAAAATTCGTACAAAAAATGCCCTGTAGGAAAGGAGTGTGCAGAAGTGTGTATTTGGAAGTTCTTTGGACAGAGAGTTGTTACAACACGGACAGATTTTGCTGTAGTTTTATAGTCAACTAGTGTGCTTAAATATCTAATTTCAGTTTATCAACCAATGTCATGTAACTATCTTAGATTGTAACCTCCATAATGTGCAATGACTTGAGTTTCACATTTAGAACCACCAAAGTATCACAAGGTCTAGTTCTTATTGAGATGGAAGGAATGATTTCTCTTGTATATTGTTGAGCGATTTGTACAATTTATATATATACTCAATCTAAATCAGTCCCATAAGTTTAGGGATTATGACCTAGCTATATAAGGAAACTAAATAATATGACCAACCAACCTATCAGATGAATTAAAATAAAATAGGGAAACAAGAAAGCAGGGAAATAAAATTTTAGGGGAAATAGAATCAAGATAACATTAAGGTAGTGTTTGAACCTATCTTTACAGTTCCAACTTGCCAACCTCAGGGGAGGTCAAGAATATATATGCCAACTTAGCTAGAGGTCTTAAGAGTAATTCAACATCATATGTCTAATAATAACCTTTGGCAACCAGCTTAGCCTCGTCAAGAGCAATCATTCCATATGATTGATTTTAACTACACACATCTGCTTACTACTAATTGCATGTTTACCAATAAGCAAAGAAGATCCTATGTTTGGTTTATGCTCTACAGCTAGCATTTCCTCTTCCATTGCATGTTGCAATCCATCATGAGTCAAGGCCTCGGGTCTAGTTTTGGGAATTGAGACAACATTGAAAGCAACAAAGGATTTGGAGGAAGGAGGAAGGAGAAAGTTGTTCATATTGTATAAAGGGAACAATAAAATGTTGAGTGACACAAATGTTTACCTTATGGCATTGCGAAGATCTAAAATTGGATCTTGAGATGGAAGGAAGGATGAAGTGGGTGAATTAGCAGGAGGACCCGGTTTATCGATAAATGCTTTGTTTGAGGTGGATAGCAGAGTATGGGGATGATGAATATACACATCTCGAATGGATGACCAAGGTGGTGGACAAGAAGGAACTTTTGCTAAGGAAGATGTAGACTCAGAATTAGATTGTCAAAACCATTTAAAGATGTGGACTCCGACGTAGATTGCTTGTGTGTAAACTAAATGTACACTAGAAAGAAAAAGAACTGAATATATTTGAGTGTTTGTAATACAAGTTCTAATCCCCTTTTAAAGACTAAATGGATAAACCTATTAAAGGAAATAGGGAAACAAAACATAAAAAGGGAAATGGGGAAAGTAGGAAAAGACTAACCAAAACAAAAGGGAGAATAGGAAAATAAAATACAAAATCTATCCTAATGAGATACAACGAGATTTTATTCTATTTACTACTATTGCTATTTTATGTAATTCATTTTAATATCTTGCTTTTTGCATGTTTAATTCTACAAAAACAGCAGCCTAGTCTTATACGTGGTGGGGTTGGCTATGTGGATCAATCAATGCCATTGGGCTGATGGGTCCTATCAAAAAACAAATTTTCAGTAAAACTGTCTGTTTAATTCTGATGAAATCTGCTTCTATGTAGGAAATGGAAAGATGTGATTGTCACCAATTTAGTTTGAAGAATTTGGCTGAATCACTAAAAACACTAGGTATGATAAGTGACTTTGACTTTAAGAAGCTTAATTTTTTCCTTGGATGGATTGAAAATCTCTCGCACCCACACTCAAACTGTGACATACATGACGTGTAGTACATCCTTTATTTGTCAGAATTGAAATATGCAATTCTTTTTTTTTCTTTTTAAATCAAAATAAAATGTAACGCATTTATACAGTTGGTAAAAGCCAAAACTTGACTTTATGTTGCACTGCAGATTGGGGTGATTAGATCGTTTTTCAATTTGAATCTATGAAAGTTTTGTTAGAATATTTATACAGTGATAGATTTTAGGAAGATGATTTAGTACTTGAAATTGGGTTTTCACTCAGGTAACAAGGCAATGCAATCTAAGAAATACTCTGATGCAATTGAGTTGTATAATTGTGCCATTGCAGTCCATGAAAAGAGTGCTGTTTACTACTGCAACAGGTATTCCCTCCAGTTTATACTGTTTAAAAAATATACTATACTGGTTTTAGTATATCACTGAGTTCATAGTTTTAGGAGGCATTTGGAAGAGCTTATGAAAATAGCTTATAACTGACTGCCATAGGCCATAAGCTCTTTTTAGCTTATTTCAGTAAGTTTGTTGGTGTAGCTAATCAAAATAAGCTCTTTCTAGCTTATTCCAATCAGTTTAATAGTTTGTTAACTTAGCAGTCTTTTCAAAGAAATGTCTCAACTTTTGATTTTTGTTTTATGTAATAAATAATTAATATGCTTTCATAAAGTATTAATGTTGGGTAAGATTGATATTGATTATAAGGTAATATTATGAATTATATGTAGAGACTTCCTCCTCCTTTTTTGGGGGGCGGGGATGGCAAGACATTGTTAAAGGTGATGCTAGCTAGGATTTTGTGGGATAGCAAATTTGATTAAAAAGTAAGTTGGATATGTTCTGTACACCCTTGTATAATTACGACAAACAAGTTTTGTAGATGTTCTAAATATATACGTTTTATTATGGAGTTTAGAAAAGAATTAAGGATATCTGCTTTAACTGATCAAGGAGAAATTATATTGAATGGTTCGTTGAATTTCTAGTACTAATAAAATAAATCAATTGGCAAATGTCCCTCAGGTTCAATGAACCTTACCCGTGAAGAATGAATGAGGACAGAGGGAGTGATGGTGGATCTCAATACCCCGTGTTTATGTGTCTCTTCTTTCAATCTTTCTTTATTTGGATTTTGTCTGGTTCAGAATAGCTTAGGCACCAGTTCATTTAACTCATGAATCTGCATTTTGCTCCTTCGTTTTTTGACATATATCAGGGCAGCTGCTTACACTCAGATTAACAAATATACAGAAGCAATCCAAGATTGTCTTAGATCCATTGAGATTGATCCAAACTATACCAAGGCATACAGTCGTCTGGGTTTGGTTTATTATGCACAAGGAAATTACAGAGATGCTATTCATAAAGGCTTTAGAAAAGGTTGCTAAATGATTATATTCATCCCCAAAATTTATTCTTATAATCTGTTTTTTTATATGTTTTTAGTAGAAATCGTCTGGAGAATGTTGGCTTTATTGTTGTTATATACTGTTACTTTTAAAGGTAAATGGTGGCGATCCATCACCTTACTAATGCAATGTTAATCAAAACTTGAGGTTTTTCTCAAAGTTCATAATTGGTTAGCTTCTTTTTTGCCATTTGGGTTTCCTACATCTGCAGGAGCATGTTATGAACATTATAGTCTAAAGAATTGATTTTACTGAAAATACATTCTGTATTTATCAGAATTATAGTTGAAAAATGATTCAGTCTACAGAGTTTTAAACCGTTATTAATGTCATTATGAGTATTGGATTCAAGCTGGTTGGAATTTGGAAATGTTAAATCCAGTAAATCTTGAACTCAATTTATTTACTGTAACATGTTTTGTGTCTCTGCAGCCTTGCAGTTGGATCCCAATAATGAGTCTGTCAAAGAAAATATACGGGTTTGTTCTGTTTTTGCTTTTCCTTATGCTTCTCTTATTACTTTTTCTATGTGATTGTAATGTTTTTGTAAACCACAGGTGGCTGAGCGTAAATTACTAGAAGAGCAACACCGTGCATATCCCAACCAGGTATTACAATTATTATTATTATTTAAATAGTTTCAATATAGTTTATTATTATTATTGTTGTTGTATAGTTTTAATTTGTATCATTTGTACTGCAAGGTTCAGGAGTACATATCCTTTGTTTTCTTTTTTTTCTTCCAAAATAATATTTAGTGAATTAGAACACAATTTAGAATAGCCTTTTCCAGAAGAAATACATAATATCGTCATATTGTGGTTATTGTTGTCTTCCACAACTTGGCTCTCTCTTGAACTCCCCGGGCCCTAGGATTCATGTTACTCTTATGTAGTTTTGTTCATTAATCTCTATTCATTTAAGCTGTAAATTTATTGTAGTTGTTACTTCACTCTAAAATGCCAGCAAGCATTTTTGCTTCTCCTTCATCAAGCAGTGATTTCATTTTATTTCTATTAAGATAGCTATAGCATTCTGATATCTGTTTGCTACTTTGCTCTGAAGTCTAACATAATTTTTTCAGCTAAACATTTTTTTCCTCTTTCATTCTCTAAAGAATACAAGATCATCTCAAGAATTCCCAAACCAATCTGCACAAGGAGGATCAAGAAGCCATGGCGAGCCACCTCCATTTTCCTCTATGCCGTTTAACCCCCGTGATATTGCAAGCATGTTCATGAACTTCACGAACGCTACAAATGCACAGCAGCAGGGGTCACATTCTCAGGAAAGGCAAGAAGATAGCAATGGTAGTGGAGCTAGTGAGCCTGAAATAAGAATTGGGGGAAATATTAGTGTAAACATGGAGGACATGCCAGAGGATATAACAGGGGCCTTTCAATCTATGATGGAAATGTTATCTGGGGCTGCACCCCCCGGGCAACCGCAAGATCAAATGAATGGAAGAGCAGCACCAAACTAAGCTATTTCAGCATTCTGAGACTGTAAAGACTCAGACTCACAAAAGTGTTAAATATTTTTTTTGCTTGTTTAATATTTTTGACAGATTACAGCATTAACTAACAAAATTCTGTGTTTACATCATATAGAGCTTTTGAGGCACTACCCTTTTCGGAAGCACAATATATAGTTGCCTTTCGCGCAATATCCATACCTTACAAGCCTATGGGCTGGGACGTGTAATTTACTAAAGGGCATAGTTGTCGTAGCCAAGTTTAGATGATCATTTCTTGCAAATCTTTTTTGTGTATACTGTGAAGAAAATAAAATGGTAAAATGAATTAAACTTTTTTAAAGTTAAAATTATTATTTTATTTTTTAATTCTTTTTTCTGTAAGTGTTTATTGAAAAGTTTATCCATACAAAGTCTTAGTAGTATTAGGTTATTTGCAAAACTTCTACATGTGAGTTTAATATTATGATTGACATGATTGTCATATTTTCATACAAGGGAATTTTTTTATCTATTTTAAGAAATCACTAGACACGTTGAGTTTTGTTGATTATTGTTTTATATATATACTTGGTACCAGAAGAAGAGAGTGGAGAGGGTATTGCATTTGCCATTTGCATTTAGATTGGAAAAGTGGTTGAGAAGAGAAAAAGGAAAGATACAACGCAAAATGTAGAGAAAAAGTGGAGAGATGGAATTGTCACTTTTTTTCCTGGTATATTATTTAGTAGAAAAAATTATTTTGTTCTTATCAAGTTTGGAAGAATCTTCTCACGACGGTGATTTTTCGTGAGCTTCTCTATGAATAAGGGTGAGAATACTTGTAAAGACACTTCAATGCTTAAATTAGAAGTGTAGAGATAAACATGTATATAGGTATGAGTTAGAATGAGAATACAATACTTGAAATGTAATAATCTTTTTATAGAGAGGGAATTGGGTGCATAGATCTCAATTTTTCTTTGTAATAAAGGAAATATATGGTTTTATCTTATCTTTTCTTAAATAATAGATATTTCTTGGATTTAGAGATTATTCGTTATTTTTTTGTTGGCAGATAGAGTTTTCCTCTTTTCTTATTTAAAACTACTAATCTTTGTTTTTAAGTTATTAACTTGATCAAATACCGAGTATGATACCTTGTCAAATCTAAGTAATAAATTACTGGGCCGAGTAACGACTTGTCAAGTAGGAGTTGAATAGAAGCCCCCCAAGCTCCGAAGTAGGTTGAAAGAGCTTAATTCTTCAGCATTGGATTCTTCCAAACAATGTTAAAAGTTTCTACACGGTACCAAATCTAGGTGACAAGATACTCGAAATGTCGTTATGTTAACTGTTATGTCTGTTTCAAACACATTAATGCTTTCGTGCATTTTTTACAAAGGCGCAATCATAACATCCTTTGAATTTCAAAACGTTTGATAAGACCACCAAGAGTCACATCTCTTCCCAACTGTTGATATAGGGGTTTTGGGGAAAGATCTATTGGTTCAAACGGGTACGTCTCTTGGTTTACTAGAAGCTTCCAGAACAATATAAAAAAGTGAGACATTTCTTCTCACTTTTACTATTCCTCTTTCTGGTCATCCTCCTTATCTTCAATAATTTATCTCCAATCAACTTTCTTTTCTCTAGCGTTCCTTCCATACATTACTTCTTCATCCAGGTATGTTGTTGTCAACCTTCTACTATGTCTTTTTCTGAGGAAGGTTCTGCTTGCTCCGATGATGGCCGAATGTTGTCGCCAGAGGTCCGCCCTATAGGGGAGAGCTCCAATGATGACCACACCCACCCTCATGGTGGTTCTGACGTTGCTAGCAACCAAGTCTCCGACATTTGCATTGGTGATGTTGTTAGTGGCATTGTGATTCCTCTTGACGTTGGTCCTGCCATCCCTATAGGTGGTGTTGCCACTAGGAAAGGGCCACATCCCTATTTCGGTGTGCGTCTTACTCTTATGGAGGATGAGGCCGAATCCCCTCGGCCAAATCCTCCTCAGAATGTTATAGATTTAGACTTGGAGACCACAATTATTCAAGTGCTTCTGCGTCAACCGTTTGTGCCCCCTTTTCCTCTTCTTAGAAAGAATATTTCAGCTAAGGGGTTTCCTCCCATTGTTTTCTTGGGTTACTCCTGGGTTCATGAGGAAGTTGGATTCTTCGCGAGTAGTTTCCTAACTTACAAGTCCATTGTCGAGTTCCTTGAGTTGGTCAAATTTGGTCATGTCGATCGCTCGAATATTATCTTTATCGAGTCTTGTCAGGAAAGTGAACGTACTTTCATATGTGCCTTTCTGTGTGAAACACATTTTATGTATATGTACTCATCTTTTTTCTCCACACTTTATCTTATTGTCCCCTTTGACAAGTTTGAGGTTGATGTGTTAAGAGAATTGAATGTTGCTCTACCTAGTTGCATCCAAATGCCTGGCTGGCCATATGTGCTTTTAGGGTGTTATGCAATTTGGTTTCTATTGTCTTGATTGCAACCAAATTTCTTCATCACTATACTATGAAGGAAAATAAGAAGGGTGGATGGATTTCCCATACCGACATTTTTGATAAAGCGATCATTGGACCCTATACTACTTTGTACAAAAACTTTCATGCCATTTCTTTTGAGTACACATGGACTCGAATTTATGCCCATTTACTTTACTTGACAGGTGGTTCTAATGTTTCCTTTCTACTGGATTTTGTCTCCTACGAAGTTCATAAAAAAGGCTGTTGTTTACATGTCCGACACAAATCAAGAGGACATGGTTATTCTCCACAAGCTTCCTAGAGGCCTTCACTGTAAAACCTTGGTGGACCTCCCATTTTCTAATTCTCTGGATGTGGACTTGGACTAAGAAATTTTATTCGGCCTTTTATCATTATTTTTCTTTTACTTTTGGTAATCCACATTGCTTTCTTTTTCTTCAGTGATAATGGACAAGTTTGAATTATTGTTCAATTAGGAAGGCTCACGCCGAGAAGGCTGAGAAGGTTCCTACGGAGAAGGACAAATGGAAGCAAAAAGAAAATCCCCAAGATGATTGGGTGCCTCCTCCTCTTCCCGTTACAATCGGTATCATTATCTGGGAAGGTCATGGGCCTTCTGGTGGGGGTCCTTTGAAGAAGAAAAGGTTGGAGTCTATCCTGATGGTTGTTCCTTTTGCCATAGAGAGCCATCTTGCCTTTTTATTAATGAAAGAGGGGGTCTCTTATCCATGGGGGAAGAACTACAACCCCAAGGCTCGTATTCAAGCTTCCATGCTTAGCCAGTCCAACCAAGATATGCTAAGGGAGGTTGGTCATCGTGTGCCAATGGATTCCATTGCTCGCTTCACTGCAAGGTCTTAGGGCATTGTTGAGTTTGAAAGGGCCAAAGACGTGTCCCAAAAGGCGCAAGTCAATTGTGCCAAGGCTGAATAGGCTCTAATGGAGGTCGTTTGTGCCGATGAGACATTGTTGAAGTTGGTTGAGGAATCTCGAGAATCTCTTGCCCATATTGAGACCAAATTAAAAGAGCTTGAGACCCGAGAGGAGGCACTGAAGATCAGGTTTACTACTAATGAGAATTCGACTAAGGCTCTTCACGAAGAGATCGAGCATCTTAATAAGGAGTTCAGTCTTTTTAAGGCAGCTATTAAGAAGATGGAAGAAAAATTAAAGACCAATCTTGGTGAAGTCGAAGCCGAGATTCTAAAGACTCATGAAGCCAAGTTCAACAAGGCTCTTCGTCAAGTTAAATATTTTTTTAAAGATGCTAGCACTTCTCTTTTAAATGTTGACAAGGACACCACTAGTCAAGGGGAGTTAGTCGATGAAGTTGATATACTTGCGGAGGAAGTGCCTAACTTGTCTTAATTTTTTTTGTTTTTTTTTTTTGTTTTTGTAAAGGCCTAGGACCTTACCCATCGAATAGGGTCCCCTTTTTGGAATAAAAATTCTCTTCATTCAATTTTTATTTCTTGGTTATTCTTCCTTTGCTTTTAGTTTGGAGTTTCATCCAATTTTATTTTCGAACAATCGCTTTACATCCTAGGTCAGATAACTTAGTTCCCTTAGTCTGTTTCCAACCAAGGTTTTTTAGTTGAGTAACTTAGTTCCTTTTGACCTATTTTTAGCCACTTGGATTAAGTTATCTTCTATCTAATTTTAGTTGAGTAAATTAAGTTTTGGTCTTCTTCTAGCCAAATTTCTAAGTTATCTATGGCTTATGTTTAGCCGACTGTGATAGTTGCTCTATTGATAGCAAGCCAAATATTTGGCCTTGTGCTTCAAGTTTTGGTCGTTAGTCGGAGGGATTTAATTCTACTTGGATCTATAAAGCCAATAATTCATGATCATAGGAACACTTTTACTAATTGTTGAGAATAGGTGTGCCTCATTAAAACCTTTCCAACAAAAACCTTGGGAAGAAATGTTAGAGTAGGAAAAAGAGTACATCATCGCCTACAAATTTAGCTATAATAAAACTTAAGATGAGTGATATTCCAAGTTCTTGGAATTGCTTTGTTCGATAAGTGTTCTAGTCGAAGGTCCCTGTTTCCGAGTACTTTAGTAACTTTGAAGGATCCTTCCCAATTTTCTACCAGTTTTCCTTCTCTGGGATCTTTTTGGGCTTCTCCATATTTTTTTAGCACCAAGTTACCTTTTAGGAAGCTTCTTGGTTTGACTCTGCTATTGTATCTTTTTTTTGCTCTTTTCTTCTATAACTTGGCTCTCATATGGACTTCTTTAATGGTCTCTTTAACCAGATCCAAAGCTTCCTTCAACATCTCATTGATTTCTTCTTCTAAGAAGTGCACAATTTGAAGGGATGATTCTCCCACTTCCACTAGTATCATTGCATATGATTTGTATGAAAGACGAAAAAAGGGTTTCTCCTGTAGTTGATCATGGGGAGAAATGGTAGGCCCATAAGATGGTAGGTAATTCCTCAGCCCAGTTACCCTTAGCCCTTCTGACTCACTTCTTTAACTCTCTGAGTATGACTTTATTGGTTGCCTTAGTCTGCCCATTACTTTGTGGGTGATCTACGGAAGTTGCTCTATGTTTGATCCCTAGGCTCTCGAGGAATTTTTCAACTCCTTTTTCCACAAATTGTGTTCCGTTATCCGAGATCAAAGTGTTGGGGATTCCAAATCAGCATACAATGTTCCTCTAAACAAACTTCCGAACATTGGCTATTGAGATGATGGCGATGTGCTCAGTCTCTATCCACTTGGTGAACTGATCAATGCCCACTAGGAGATATTTCACTTGTCTCTTTGATAAGGGGAAAGGTCTGAGTATGTCTACTCCTCAAATGGCAAAGGGCCATGGTGCTACTATATTGTGTAGCTCTTCGACAAGCAAGTGAGAGATGTTGCCAAATTTCTAGCATTCTTCACATTTCTTCACATATTCTGTGCAATATTTTCTCATTGTTTACTAGTAGTATCCGACTCTCAGAACTCGGGTTGTCATCAATTGAGACTTTGAGTGCATTCCACATATTCCTCTATGCATCTCTTCTATCACATATTCAGATTGGTCTCTGGTTAGACATTTTAATAGGGGTGTCGTAAACCTTCTTTTGTATAGGTCTCCGCCCTCTATTACATAATACATGGCTTTCCTTTTGAGCTTTTCTGTTGCCGTTGGATTTTTCGGGAATGAGCCCTTCTCCAGAAAGTCCCAAATCTCAATCATCCATTCTCGGTAGGCGAGAGTACACTAGCCATTATGTCTAGGCTTGGTTCTGAGATGGTTTCATGAATGATCGTCCTATGCTATCCATTATTCTTCATACTACCAAGCTTTTATAGTAAGTCAACTCACGCATTGTTTTCTCGGGCAATATGTTGAATCTCGAATTTAACAAAGGCACATTTGAGTTGAGTAGCCAAGTGGTAGAATCTTGTCATATGTGGGTCTTTGGTATGGTATTCTTCATTCAATTGACCAGTGACGAGTTTGGAGTAGCTCCAATACTTTCAATATTTAGCCCCTATTTCCTTAGCCAATCTTAGTCCTGCTAATAGAGCTTCATACTTAGCTTGGTTGTTTGTTGCTTCAAATTCAAACCTTATAGATTGCTCTATGATGACTTCATCTAGGCTTTCTAGAATGACTCCAACCCCACTCCCTTTTTCGTTAGACGAACCATCTACATACAACCTCCACTACTCGAATTCTAGCTTTGTGTTGGTTGATAGTTCAGCTACGAAGTTAGCTAGGCACTACACCATCATGGGGACCCCTTGGCTCATACTTGGTTCCAAACTCTGACAACTCGACCGACCAGGCTATCATTCGACCGACAAGTTTTGGTTTCTTTAAGATTGTTCAAATAGGGTGGTTAGCTCAAACCATGATCTGATGGCCTTGAAAGTACGATCTTAAACTTCTAGCAGTTGTGACTAAAGCTAACGTTAACTTCTTGATTATTTGATACCTTGTTTCTTCATTTTTTAAGATTCACCTGGTGTAATAGATAGGGTTTTGACTCTTCCCTTCCTCTACCACAATCACCAAATTTATAGCATGTTCAAATATTGTTAGGTATAGATCAGATCTTTACCCGGTTGAGGTTTACTCACGATGGGCAACGAAGCAAGGAACTCTTTGAGTTTCTGGAAGTGGGCTTCACATTCTTCATTACATTTTGTTCCCTCCTGCTTTTTTAATAGTTTGAAGAATGCTTTAGCCATGTCTGTCACTCTCGGCAAAAATTTGGATAGTGTTGTTAGTCGGCCAATGAGTCTTTGACCTTTTCAATGTGTTTAGACTTTTTATTGCTATGATAGTTACAAATTTTTCCGGGTTAGATTCAATTCCCCTGTGAGTCAGCATAAAGCCCAAGAATTTCTTGCCTTTTACTTTGAATATGCATTTTTTCGGGATTTAGCCTCATGTTGTGTTTTCTTGTCTCGACCAAAATTTCTACCAGGTCATCTGGATGGGAAATGGAGCTTCTTCTTTTGACCTTCATGTTATCCACATAGACCTCCAAGTTTCTCCCTAACAGATTGGTAAATATCTTGTCCATCAGCCTTTGGTACATGGCTCCAACATTCTTGAGTCCGAATGGCATAATCGAATAATAGTAGTTACTTGTGTCGGTCATGAACGCAATTTTCTCCTCGTCTTGCTTAAACATGTGGATTTGGTTGTATCTGACATATGCATCCAAAAAACTTAAGATGGGGAACAAAGATGCTCAAAAGTGGATACAAATCCTTGGGGCACGCCTTATTCAAATCTGTGTAATCAATGCATATTCTCCACTTCCAATTGGACTTCTTTATCATTACTACATTGGCTAGTCATGTGGTATATTGCACTTCTCTAATGAACCCTATGCTTAGAAGCTTTCTTGCCTATTCATCCATAACTTTTCCTCTTTTATGGCTGATCTTTCTTTTCCTTTGCACAATAGGTCTAGCTTTTAGACAAATTTCCAGCTTGTGGTAGTGAAATTTAGGATTGATTATGGGCATATTTGATGCAGACCATGCAAATAAGTTTGCATTTGCTTCTAGTACTTAGGTAATAGTTTCTGGCACCTTTGAGGTCATCTGACATCCAAGTTTGGTGCACTGCGATGTTTCTCTGCCAAGTTGAAAAGGCTTGACTTCTTCTATCGACTTTGCCCTTTGTTATGCTTCTCCCGAATCAAGGTCAATATCCCTCAGGTGCATGCCACCAGTTGTGCCTTAGGCTCAGCTCCCTTCTTCCCTTTGCTGACTCTGAGACTTCCGACATATCACTCTCTTATTATCATCTGGTTGGCTCGAATGACAATAATCCTTTCGTTCTCACTTGGAAACTTCATAGTGATGTGGGGTGTTGAGATGATAGCTTCTAGCTCATTGAACAAAGGACGCCCTGTGAGTGCATTATACGATGTGCATGGATTGACTAAGAGGTATTTGATCATGATAGATTTTGATCCTTTCTTATCCCTAAAAGTAGTCAGTAGGTGGGCATATCCTATAGTGTTGGTTGTCTCTCCCACAAAACCAATAATCTACTCCGGGAATGGCTCTATTTGGCTTTCATGTATGCCTAACTGTTGGAATACCGACCAATAGAGGACGTCTGTAAAGCTTCCATTGGTCGAGTAAGACTTTACATACTAGGAAGTTAGCTACCTCTATTTTGACAACCATGAGATCATTGTGGCATCGATCGATATCTCTAAAGTCCTCATCTATTAAAATGATGGGTGACATGCTTTTAGTGGGCTTCCTCTCCATTTCTATGAGTTGATTGTTTTGAGGTTGCATACGTACTACTTGCGTGTAGAGTTTAAATTTTCCCCTCCTGCGAATCCTTCAGCTATTGTATTAATCACACCTTGTAGTTGGCTTTTGGATGAAGTGTTCCCTTCACGTGTTTCATTGGTTTCTCGGGGCTTGCCACGTTCTCGGCTTCTTTCTAGCTCCCATTAATGGTTACGTGAACGGTTTTTATCTTTGAAAAACTTCTGAAGATGCCCTTTTTGGATAAGCCTTTCCATTTTATCCTTTAGTGTATTGCATTCTTCAATGTTATGCCCTGCCACTTGATGATAATGATAGTATTTGGATTTGTCTGCTCCTGGGGGAGGTTGATTTATAGTCGACAAGTGGATAGTTCTATGCCATAGGCCTCTTCTAGCACTCGGCTTTGACTTTCCATTAGTGGAGTATAATTAAGTTATCTAGACTGAGGTGGTGGCTTATCACTTCTAGATCTTCTCCAATCTCGTCCATTGTCGGTTTTCTCCTTTCTCTCCACTTGCTTCCTTGAGGATTCTTCGCACATTTATTCCCAAAATGCAGTCATTTCTTCCATATGTATGAAGCCGACAACCCTTTCCCTTAATTCGTCCATTGTTGTAGGAGGTTTTTTGCATAAGCTGTTTGAGAAAGGTCCTGACTTTAGGCCTATGATCATTGATGTCAGAGCTACTTCCAAGCTCAAGCCCCTAATCCAAATTGAGATTGAGGAGAACCTTTCCATGAAATTATGAAGAGGCCTGCTTTCTTCCTGCTGAATATTTGCAAGAGCTATTGCAATAAGGTGATATGGTCTACTTGTTGCATATTGTGCTCTAAATCGCTTGATGAGTGTCCCAAAAGAATCTATCAAGTTTTTTGGTAGGCAAGTATACCAATAGAGTGTTGCCCCTTTCAATGTGGTAAGAAACACTCAACACATTAAAGCATCCTCATTGGTGAACAAATTCATCTGTGTTACGAATGCATCTACATGCTCATCCGGGTCTAAGAGTCCATTGTAACAGTCTTTGTTCAATGTCTTCCATTCGAGCGACAATTGTACTTTCATGATTCCATCAATGAAAGGGTGCAGTCGTGTTTATTGTTTTGTAGACTGGTTGTGTGACCCATGACATTCATTCTCTCCACGTCTTGTGGCATCTTCGGTTTCACCTTCGTGGTTCTGATGCACAACAGCTGTGGAGATTGAGAGCGTCTGATGATCATGTTGAAGCCTTTGATATTGCTCCCTCAAGGCAGTGCTTTCCTTCCAGAGGTTCTCCATCTCTTGAGTGTTCTTTTGTTTGAGTGTGTCCATCTCCCTTTGTAGGGTGACGATCAAAGCCTAATCGTTAGGCACTTGGCGCGAGAGGTCCACCATGGTTGTGAGACTCCCGTTTCCGAGGGTCCTCATGATAGTCGTTTCGAGTATGGCAAATGCCTACCCCTATGGTGGTTTTCCTTGCTGGGTTACTAGTGTCTTGTTGTCGTTTGTGGTCATTGATGGTGGTCAAAGGAGAAGTTTTCCCTTGCTCCACGATTGGAGCCAAATGTTCTTACCAAGTTTGGAAGAACCTTCTCATGGCGGTGATCCTTTGTGAGCTCCTCCATGAACAAGGGTAGGGATATCTACAAAAACACTCCAACACTCAGGTTATAAGTGTAAAGATAAATAGGTATATAGGTATATGGGTTAGAATGAGAATAGTATAGCTAAACTGTAATCATTTTTTTATAGAAGGGGAATTGGGTGTGTAGATCTCAATTCCCCTTTGTAATAAAAAGAAAGATATGATTTTTATTTTACCTTTCCTTAAATAATAGATATTTCCTTGATTTAGAGACCATTTGTTATCTTTTGATTGACAAATAGAGTTTCTCTCTTTATTTAAAATTATTAATCTTTGTTTCTAAGTTATTAACTTGATGAAATACCAAGTACAATACCTTGTCAAATCCAAATAATAAATTACCTGGATCAAGTAAGGGCTTATCGAGTCCAAATTGGACTTGTTTTTATTGCTTTGTTTAATATTATCAACAAAATATGAGAATATGTACATATGAATCTAAAAATACTTAAACATATAATGGGAACATTGATTCTTTTCTATTGCTTTTTGCTTACTTTCTGTCAAAGTGGAATATAATATATGAAGAATGAAGGGTGATAAAAAGTGTTGAAGGAATTTTCTTAGCATGAGATCATTGACGATCGAGTCCGTAAACACCTTCCAATATCACAACCACAATGGTGTGGTCCAACACATGCGAAGTGTGTGGCTGGTAACAGATCTTCTCGTAATTTTGTTTCCAAGTGTGTTGAGTGTACGTATCCTATGTTCATTTTTTTTTTGGGAAAAATGTAAATTATATTAAACCCAAAATGATACAACAATAAACGAGACATACCCCGTAGCTAGAGAAAATCAAAAGTCTCCCTAATACAAGAAGGCCTATATCAAGATGCTAAAACAAATGCAACAGGTGCGCTTGTCTATATATAAGAAACTTAATCTTGCTAATAACCTCTATTATAGAAAATTGATAATCTTCAAAAATCAGCTTGTTCCTAGACAGCCAGATGCAGTAGACTGTAATTGCTATAGCCAGACAACGTAATTTTCCTTGAACACCTGATGCGGATCTGCCCCTAATTAAAGAGTCAGTAATGCGCTGTAAAGAAGTGAAACGCCTGCAGAAAAGACCCAAATCACGAATGTGAGCCCAAACTTGGAGAGATTTCCTGCAAGAAAAGATCAAATGAGCATTTGACTCAGACTCATTTGAACATAAAGGGCAGAGGGAACCCTTGTTCAAAAAAGCAACTTTGTCAAGAGTAAGCAGCCAGTTCCTTTTAGCAAGCCACATAATGAAAGACATCTTAGGGGGGATTGCTGGGTTCTATATAACAGAACACCAACTAACAGTAGGCTTGACACCTCTAATGTATTCATAGACTTTGCCAACAAGCAATTGTTCATTGGTGCTCCAAGATTGAATTCTCTTTTTGGCCTCTTCCGTACTTAGCTCTTTGGAGATAATAAAGTCCCTTATTTGAATGATTTTCTTTATAAAAACTGAATCTGATGAAGAAGTATTGTAATTCTACACATCGCTCCCTCTGAAATAGTAATGGTGAACCCATCGAACCCATAGAGAATCTTTCTTACAATGAAAGTCCCACAGGATAAGGGAAAGAAGCACAAGGTTCCGGTCCTTGAGATTAAAAAGGCCTAAACCCCCTTCTTTTTTCAGAGAACAAACTACTGACCAAGCAACCAAGGGCTTGTTTTTGCCAATATCCGCTTTGCCCCACAGAAAATTACAGCACGAAGCGTTGATCCGGTCTAGAACAGATTGCAGCAAAGGAAAAATCCCCATCCAGAAATTCACAGTTCCTTGAATAACTGCTCTGATCAACTCTAACTTACCTACATAAGATAAAAACTTCTTGCTCCATTCCTGAATCAGACCAGTAATCTTGGAAAGTAAGGAAGCATAATGATATACAATTCATTTTTCTTTTTTATATATAGATCAAAAGTATTATTTTGTAGGATACAATCTTAATTGAACTAATGTAAAATTTCCTTCTAAATATTTATCGTTATTACTTTGAACTTGAAATTACCAATTAAACTTTCACACATGCTATGATACATATCCTATCTTCCAATTTCGAAATACTATACCAAATTCCCACTTCTCTCATCTTATCAACCAGCACTCACCCACCACATGCCCACCATTTAATAATTAGCACTACCATGCAAGTTATAATGTTATTTATTTTCACAAACGTTGCTATATATTATTCCATTCATGGCACCAAAACAAAATAATATTCTTCCATTCAATATAATAACTTGGCTTAAATATATATGTTTTTTTTCATAACTATAATATATATAGTTGATTTTAATTTTATCGTCGAAGCTTTATTTTATTTTATTATCAGAATATTTTTTATTTTAATTTTAGTATTTGTTGTTGGTCAAGATCTATTAAATAATGACTTGACACTTTATTAACCTATCACATTATCACTTAATTAACGATGTAACATTCTATTAATATGTCGTATTATCAATACTTTAGAAAAGTTTGAATAGGTTTCATAAATAAAAATGTTTTGATTAGTTTATGTTTCTTTCTGCGATAGTAAGGAAAGGTCTAAAACAATATTTTTTAAATGAGCCAATAAAAATATTGTTTCAAGGTTCAATGATTCAATCATAATTGAAAAATGATTGAACCGGATTTATACTTTTATATTATATAACATTTCAAGTAATAAAATAATATAGAATTATAAAAAAATAGGATCTAAAAATTATAAATTAATATAAATGACTAAATTATATGTTTCGTAAGATAAAAATTAATAATAGTAAAAAAATCTCTTTCATAAAATAATAGTTGATACTTATGTGAAATATTTAAGAATATATTTTTATTTATCTTAAAAGTATTTTAGATTAAATGATTTTTTAAAAAAACTAAAAAAAATACTAAAAAAGAGTAATTCAATAGCAATTCTCTACACCGGTTGAACACCAATTTTGCCCAATTTTAAACTAATTTGACTGATTTTCACCGATTTAAAAATATTCCGATTTTTAGAGTAGCTAGACCGGTCACTTGAAAAAATATTCAGTTTAATTGGTTGAACCGACTGATGTGATCCGATTTTAACAATCATGATGAGGAGATTCCTCAAAATATTGTTAGTTATTAATGATTTAATTTTTATATATTATTAATTAATTAGAAAAAATTATATACATTTTTAAAAATAATTATTATAAAATTAATGTTATCATATATGTCAATCTATTATAAATAACAGTGTAGCAGTTATTATATTATTAACGCACTTAAATTTGCTGTGTAAAAAATGTTTAAATTAATTTTTTATTAATACTCTCCTTTATTAAAAAACAAAAACAAAACATAAATTTCATTCAAACCACAAACACAAATTTCTTCCCTTACTCTTCTTCCAATTAATAATATAAGTGTTTCTTTTATCCGTTAATTAAGAGTTTAAGCATGTATAATCAATATAATTTTTTTTAATAATTATACCTAATTAAATGCATCTACACAATTTTTAAATATTATACAAATGGCTAAAATTTGATTTTAATTTTTATATATTATTATTATAAAAACATTATATTGTGAACTACTCAAAAACAAAGAGAACTATTATAAAAATTAATAAATTTATTATATATAATATTTTTTTTTTAAACTACATATATCTTTCACCTTAAGCATTCTTGTTCGAATCATACAACAATAATATAAATGATAAAACTCTCCCTCTAAATATTTAATATAATTACATATTAATATTTTAATTTAATTTTTCATATAATTAAAACAATTTCATACTAGATGATATTCACATATTCATAATCTATATATAATAATGTGTGACTAAACGATTTAAAATTTCTTATAATATACAAACTTTTATTCAAAATTTAACATACATGTTAATTTATAATTAACTAATAATATAATATAAAATAATTTTATAACACTATTATCAATCATTTATAAGAAACAAGTGGTAATATATTTTATATCAGGACTTGTTTCTTATAAGTAAGATTAAAGGTAATATTTTTTTTTGTAAAAATTTAGAAAAAAAGGATAACACTCCAATCTAAAATAAGAAAAACCTTGAACTCAAAGAATATTTATTGGAATACTTAGAGTTTAATACTTTTATAATATAAGGCCAACGTATTTTTTATTTATGATTTATCTATAATATAAGGCCACGTATTTCCATGTAGGCAACCCAATCCACCCAAAACCAAATCAAAAAGTTTAAAAAGAAAAAGAGAAGAAACATTGATAGACACAAAAAAGTTCACGACAACACAAAACTGAAAGCACTCTCGCCAAACAAAAAGACCAAATCCGAAGTTGGGGAACTCGTTTCACAACTGAAACTCCAACGACCACCACTTCAATTCATCGTTATACCCAACACACTCTCTTTCTCACTCTTTTTTTTTTTTTCTATTTCAATCCCTCTCACTCCTCACCCCACCCCATCCCACACCATGAGCCCCTACATTTTCGGAGTCGTCGTCCCACTCCTCGTCACTCTCCTGGTCCGCAACAACAATTCCAAGAAACCGAAACGCGGCGTTTCGGTCGATGTGGGAGGCGAACCCGGTCTAGCAATACGGAACCGCCGGTTCGAGTCGCCGGTCCAGAGCGCGTGGGAGGGGGTCGCCACGCTGGCGGAGCTCTTCGAAGAAGCGTGCAAGACGCACGCGCAGAGGCTTTTGGTTGACACGCGTGGGGTACTGCTGAGGGAAGTGGAGACCGGTCACGACGGCAGGTCGTTTGAGAAGCTGCACTTGGGGGACTACGGGTGGCTATCGTACGACAGAGTGTTCGATGTCGTTTCGGGGTTTGCGTCGGGGCTGACTTACATCGGGCATGTGAGGGAAGAACGCGCTGCGATCTTCGCCGACACGCGCCAAGAGTGGTTCATGGCGCTCCAGGTTTTGCTCCTTACTTGTTTTTTTTTTTTCCGTAAATGTTAGTTGATCCCTCCCCCTTTCATCTTTATTAATTAATGATTTTTCAACCATTAAATCAATTCTATATTTTCTTTTCCTTGATACTTCCTTGTGAAGGCTATGGAATTTACAGAAATTATTTCGTGAAAAAAATAGTGTTTAATATAATCAAATTTTACTTAATTTTCCTTTTTGAACATGAACATTCTAGCATTGAACTTGAACACCACGATGATTAATTAAAATGTGTACCCGACATTTATATTAAAGTATGTTTAACACCCTAGACCCTATTCCACTCGCAAACCTTGCTTTGCCTGGTTTTAAGGACAATTTTGTATTTTTCAAACGACTTTTTACATTATTTTTAATTTCTATCCAACAAAATGTTGGTAAAAATCTAATTTTTAAATATGTCTACAACCCGATTGTGAACTTTGATGTGAAGTTAGAGTCAAGCCAAGGTCGAATTGATTGTGGTTGTTAACACTTCAATTCTCCCCACTTAAGATGCCTACTATCACCAATCATAAGCAGGTCAAAATGGTGGAAATTTATTCTATAAAAGAGTCGTCACCAATCTTTTACTATTGAGTAGGAAATTTGATTGAAAAATCTCAATTAAGAAATATAAAAGTGCTTACTAATGTCATATTGATTTGAGTGTTATTGGGTTTGGACTTTGAATCCCTTAAATGATATCTCGGGTCTGAATTTTAAAAATGATGAAAATGTGATTAAAATGAGAGATCTGATTAACTTATAAAAATGATGCACATATAGGATGGTGAGTAAATAAAAATTAAGAAAAAGTGTTCTTTTAAAATTTAGTAAGATTTGGGAGTTGATTGTGCATTCTAACGATAGAAACTACACCTTCGTACACTCATTTAAAGATATAAAACTTCGTACCCCATTATTCAGAGGCTCTTCGCTATGCGAAGGTATGGGGGAGGGATGTTGTACGCAGCCTTACCCTTGCATATGCAAAGAGGCTGTTTCCGGATTCGAACCCATGACCAACAAGTCACCAAGGCACAACTTTACCGCTGCACCAGGGCTCGCCCTCAAATCCGACCTGCCGGATTCGAACCAGCGACCTAAGGATTGGCTGCAGACACAAACCAACTACAGTCCTCCACTCTACCAACTGAGCTAAGGTCATACACTCATTTAAAGATGGTTACTCAAAATTAATTAATTGAGTAAATTATTGATAACTCTTAAAAATACTTATTTGATACAATTTTTTAGATAAAAATATTTATTACATCTAGTCTAATTGGAGGGAGAAGTGATTTCACTTTTTCCATACTTTTGCTTCTTCAAGGTTGTTTCATGCGAAATGTGACAGCTGTGACTATATATGCATCATTGGGAGAGGAAGCTTTATGTTACTCATTGAAAGAGGTTTTTGTTACTCCTCTTAGTCTCTTATTTTTCACACATCTCTCTGTTTGGAATGTCTTGCTAATTTGCTATATCTCCCTCAATTTAATTATGCTCTCTACACAATGATAATAACCTAGTTGATTTTAGCCTTGGATAGATATAAATTTGCCACATTTGTTTGTATACATGATGTATCACTTTCAGTGCTCTTAAATAATGTCCATGACCCTGCCATGTGGGAATGGTGTGACGGATTTTTTGCCAATCACCATAGGCAATTCGTGAAGGGAGCGTAGAGTTCCAAACCAAAAGATAAGGTGCATTTAATGCATAGTGAGAATTGAATTTTTACCACCAAGGTTTAGGTAGTTTAAATGCAAAGTGAAAGATTGTACTTTACTAGATGAAAACTATTTGAATGGATGCATTGAAAGTTGTTTTGTTTCAACTTCCAAAAAATCTTATTTATTATAGTTGTTGACAATCTTCACTATAAATAGAGAAGAGAATTAGTGGAGAAGATACACATGAAGAAAGAGTGTGTGAGAAGAGAGATTGTGAAACAAAGTCACTTTGTGGAGAGAAAAATGTCATTGTGTGAGTGTTATCATCTCTTGTAACTATTGAGTGGGGTACTTGGGTTTGTAGAATGATACATAATTTAGGGTGAGTTACAATCTTGTAATCATTTTTATGATAATAAAATATTTTTGAGACGGTTCCGTGGAAGTAAGTAAGAGGCGCTGAACCACACTAAATTCTTGTGTTCATTATTATTTTTCTTATGGTATAATCTTTGTTGTGTTCTCACGATCCTTTGTGGCGTGTGGATAATTTTGTTTGTGGCAGCGTTGATTACCCAACAGTGGTATCAGAGCTATGGCTCTGAGAACACAAAGGTTCGAGATATCGTTGTTTGATGGAAAAATAAATTTTATGATTTGACAGAGTACTATTCAAGACCTTTTGGTGCAACAAGGTCTTGATCAGGCGTTAGGAGATGAAAGACCGACTTCTATAAATGAAATTGAGTGGACTAAGATCCAAAGGAGGGCTGTGAGCACAATTCGGTTAGCCCTTGCTCCTATGATAAAACACGTGTTGAAGGAGACAAACCCGAAGGTCTTGTGGGAGAAGCTTGGAAATATCTATGCATTAAAGTCGCTAACCAATTGCCTTTGTTTGAAGATGAAGTTGTATCAACTCAAAGTGCAGATGGGAGGAGATCTTCTTGATCAAATCAACAAGTTTAACTAGATTACCATTTATCTTGCATGACAATTATGCAGAAACAAGAGAGAAGATGAGAGACAGAGAGAGAGAGAGTGAGAGAGAGAGACAGGGAGAGAGACACCGAGAGAGAGAGAGAGTGGATCACTGTGAGGAACTGAAAGGTAAGGAGAGAGAGAGCGGGGGGGCATACGGCGGCAGGTCCCAAACAACACTATGGCGGAGTGTGGCCTGGACAGCAACACGACTACAAGCACGCAAACTGGCGTGACAGAGCCGACATCACATCGTTTTACTTCACTCGATTCTCCGAGAACGTAACGGAGAAGGACCTATGGGGTTATTTTAAACAGCTGGGGGACGTGAGGGAGATATTCATCCCTAAACAGAGAAATAAAGAAGGCAGAAGATATGGGTTTGTGCGATACAAAGGAGTTTCAAATGCGAGTTACCTGGAAAGACAGCTAGATAATATCATTGTGGGGGGACTGAAATTGCATGTGAACATCCCAAAGTATGGGAGAGGAAAGGAGAAGCCAGATCAAAACATAGCTATGCACGGGTGGCGGAAGGAAGGTGGAAACCAAAGGGGCAGGATGGAAGCAGGTCCAAACATGAGGAGGTCGTACGCAGAGGTTGTAATCTCAAATACAGTCAACCTGGGACGACTACGAAGCACCCCTTCTTTCTCGGGGGAACACGGGGGCTCTCATTCGACGGTCACAATCGAGATTTCGGAGGAATCGAGGAGAAAATACACAGACACATGGGTAGGCCGATTGAAAAGACAACAAGTTTTCGAACGAGTTGAAGACGAACTTTCATGGATTCTAGGAACAGAGGTATCGCCCAAATACCTCGGAGATGACATGGTCCTCTTGATCGGACTTTCAGACACAAAAGCACAGGAGATGATGAGGGAAGAAGCAAATCATGGCACATCAACATTCTACGCCATGGAGAAAAGGAACTCGAATATTAAGCCAGGCAATAGATTGATATGGGTGCAGTGTTGGGGTGTCCCCTTAGTTGCCTGGAACATCGACAATCTACGCAAAATCGTGGCTGCAGTGGGTGATTTGGTTGAGGTTGATGACAATTTTGAAGACATGCAGCGGCTTGACAGAGCACGGGCCTTGATTAGAACACCACGGAGACTGATACTAGAGCACACGGTAACTGCTCACATTGACGGCGACATCCATAAAATTTTCATTGCCGAGGAGAGCGGGGGTGCAGCAATGACCGGCATGCAACATCGTCGGGATGCTTGGGGTTCCTCTGAAGAAATTTTTTCTGAAGGAGATTCAGGCACCTCACAGTCGAGGCTGAGCGACATCCCTTCGCACTCTCTCGCCGCAGAATTACACGACGATCCCGTCTGCCGGCAAGAAAGGGCAATAACCGCAGGTCAAAAGGAGACCGTTGACTCAATGGGTAATATCCAGAGCAGCAGCGCATGCAGACCTAACGTCGTACTGCACCACCTACGAGCCGAGAATGGAATGAAGACTCACCTTGAAGATAGCCACCTGACACAAGCAGGAGCTGGATACGATGAAGGAGGAAGTCAACATGCAAGAGCAGCAGATACGATTACACTAAAAGGGAAAGCTATCTCAGGCACGTTATTGGCCAGCACAGACGAGAGCCAAGAATGGGGGGCAGATGTGGTTCACGAAAGAAAAGAGGGAGAAAGTACTAATAATCCCAACAACGGGCCATTGCAGGACATTTTAAATAAGTCACGTGATGTTAACGTGACCTTATTTGGGCCTAACTCAAACTTGGGCCCTCACAGACCTTCGACTCCCGAGAACCAGCTAGAAGACCAACAAAATCAACCTGAAAGTGTTATACAAGTTTACTCAAGGAAAAAAGGAGGTACAAAGAGATGGGCCCAGGGTAGATGTAGAGATCCATGTCATGAGGAGTGCAAAGATGGGGATGGGCAGTCACAAACAGCATTGGGCAAGGAAGGAAAAAATACCAGTGTGAACAATCTTAGCGGCGGAAACAGTATGATGGACCCAAATGTTTTCGAGACACAACCCCAAGATGGGGGAGCATTGCAAATTGGGGATGAAGATATAGCAAGCCTGCATGCAGAAGCAAAAGCTCAATGGGACATGGCGAATCAATTGGGGATGTCTTGCGGGACTGACCCAACAAAAATCATTGATAAAATTGCAGAAATGGAGGTTAGAGATAGGAAGGAAGCTGAAACGTTGGGAAAGAGGAACAATTCATCATGAATATTCTGTCCTATAATATCCGTGGCCTAGGAAGGGGGGTTAAATGGTCTGCAGTCAGAAAGCTAGTCAAATATCACCATGTGGATATGCTGTGTTTACAGGAGACCAAGAAGGAAGCGGTTGACAGAACCACGTGTCAGGCACTGTGGGGGGAATCTGATTTATGTTGGGAATCACAGCCCGCATCAAATTCAGCAGGTGGGTTGTTATGTATTTGGAATGATCAGACCTTTCGGGTAAAAAGGAAAATAACTGGCAGGGGCTTTATTTTCATGGAGGGCATTTGGATCCAAGACATGCAGAGAATATTCTTAGTGAATGTATACTCCCCCTGTGATGCTCCTAGTAGGCGCATCCTGTGGGAAGACATTAAACAACTTAAAAGTCAGAACTCAGATGGAAACTGGTGCATAATGGGCGATTTTAACAGCATTAGAGATCCTGCGGAGAGAGTAAGTGTCACTCAAAGGGAGGCAGATAACAATTCCATTTCAGAGTTTAACTCTTGGTTAGAGGAGCTAGAAGTGGAAGAAGCGCAATGTGTGGGGAGAAGATTCACTTGGTATCGATCAAATGGAACTGTAAAGAGTAAGCCGGACAGATTTTTTATTTCAGATGCTTGGATGTCCTTATGGCCTGGTAGCACCTATTTTATCTTGGACAGAAATTTTTCGGACCACTGCCCTATTTTGCTTAAATCTACAAACGTAGACTGGGGACCCAAACCATTCAGGGTCTTCGACTGTTGGCTGAAAGAGAAGGCTTTTACAGACCTAGTTCAAGGGACTTGGAAGAATATAGTGGTAAGGGGGTGGGGGTGATACTCTCTGAAAGAAAAGATTAAGAGTCTTAAGGTGAGAATGAAGCAATGGAATAAACAACAATTTGGTGATACTGCCAAGAAGGTTCAGCAGCTGGAGTCTGCACTTAACAAGATAGAGATCAGCAGCAATGACAGGCAGTTAACCCCATCTGAACTGGCAGCTCGGAAAAAGATGCAGGAGGATTTGTGGTCAGCGGCACAAGCTCATGAGTCTCTACTGCGTCAAAAGGCAAGGTCCAAATGGCTGAGAGAAGGGGATTGCAACTCCCGATATTTCCATTTGATCATGAACTCAAAACGCAGAAGCAATACGGTAAAAGGTGTGTTTATTGATGGTGTATGGGTGGATGATCCAATTAGAGTCAAAGAAGAAGTCAGGAGATTTTTCTTGGCCAGATTCTGTGAACCTGATCCCTCCAGGCCTGAGCTGACAGGAATCAGACTAAAGGGTATCAGCACACAGCAGAATGATCTGTTGGTGAGAGCATTTCAAGAGGAAGAAGTAAAGGAAGCTGTTTGGGAATGCGGTAATGATAAAAGCCCGGGACCGGACGGCTTAAACTTTAACTTCATCAAGCATTTTTGGGAGCTAGTAAAACCTGACTTCCTAAGGTTTTTTGACGAGTTCCACACCAACGGCATCTTCCCAAAGGGTGGTAATGCATCGTTCATTGCTCTAATACCCAAAGTGAGAGATCCACAATCTCTTAACAAGTTCAGACCTATCTCGTTAATTGGTTGTGTATACAAGATCTTGGCCAAGATACTTGCCAATAGATTGAAGTTAGTAATGCAGGATATCATAGATGAGAGGCAATCCGCATTCTTACCGGGTAGACACTTGCTGCACAGTGTCTTGATAGCAAATGAAGTTGTGGAGGAGGCAAAAAGGAGCCAAAAACCATGCTTAGTCTTTAAGGTTGATTATGAAAAAGCATACGATTCTGTTTCCTGGTCGTTCCTATCACACATGATGAGGCAGCTGGGATTCTGTCCTAAATGGATAGAGTGGGTAATGGGATGTCTCACCTCAGCTTCGGTTTCAGTCCTGGTCAACGGCAGTCCTACCAATGAATTTACTCCACAAAGAGGCTTGCGGCAAGGGGATCCACTAGCTCCTTTGTTGTTTAATATAGCTGCAGAAGGATTAACAGCTTTGATGCGGGAAGCAGTGGACAAAAAGCTGTATAACAACTTCCTAGTGGGAAAGAACAAGGAACCAGTAAGCATATTGCAGTACGCTGATGATACTATCTTCTTTGGGGAGGCTTCCATGCAGAATGTGAAGGTCCTTAAAACCATCCTTAGGTGCTTTGAGCTGTCATCAGGGCTTAAAATCAATTTTGCGAAGAGTCAATTTGGGACAATTTGCAAATCTGATATTTGGAGGAAAGAAGCTGCAGATTATTTAAATAGTAGTGTGCTGTCCATGCCTTTTGTATATCTTGGTATCCCAATTGGGGCAAACTCAAGACATAGTGACGTTTGGGAGCCTGTCGTTAGGAAGTGTGAAAGAAAATTAGCTAGCTGGAAACAAAAATATGTTTCCTTTGGAGGGAGAGTCACCTTGATAAATTCAGTATTAACAGCGCTTCCTATATACTTGTTATCTTTTTTCAGGATTCCGGACAAAGTTGTAGACAAAGCTGACTATAATTCAGCGTAGATTTTTATGGGGTGGAGATTTGGAATAGCGTAAGATTGCCTGGGTCAATTTGAAGACCGTGTGTCTTCCAAAAGACAAAGGTGGTCTTGGCATCAAAGATCTACGGGCTTTTAACACAGCGCTGCTAGGAAAGTGGAGCTGGGAGCTATTTCAGAATCAGGGAGACATGTGGGCCAGAGTTCTAATTTCGAAATATGAAGGGTGGAGATCCATTGCTGAAGAAAGAATGAGTAGTCATTTTCCCTCTTGGTGGAAGGACTTGCTGCAGATTAATCAGCAGCAGAATGCAATTTTAATTAGAAACCAGACAGAATGGAGAGTGGGGCGCGGAGATTTATTCAGATTCTGGGAGGATCCTTGGGTAGGTGCTGGCGGTTCATTAATGACAAAGTATCCCAGATTATACCACATATCCAATCAGCAACACCAAAGTATCAGCAGTATGGGGAGCCAAGAAGATACAGGGTGGGAATGAAACTTTAGTTGGAGGAGACCTCTATTTGATAATGAAATTGGGATGGCAGCTGAATTTCTAGAGGAGTTAGCTCAAGTTACAATTCATCAAGATAGACCAGATGTATGGGTTTGGAAGGCCGACTCGAGTGGAAATTACTCCACAAAATCTGCATACAGGTTATTGATGGAAGCAACAGGGGAGTTTCCTGTAGATAGGACCTATGTGGACTTATGGAATCTCAAGATCCCAAGCAAAGCAATAGTGTTCGCATGGAGGCTTATTAAAGATCGTTTGCCAACCTGGACAAACCTAAGGGTCAGACAAGTGGAGCTAAACGACTCAAGATGCCCTTTATGTAATAGCTCGGAGGAAGATGCAGCACATCTATTTTTCCACTGCACAAAAACAGAACCTCTATGGTGGGAAACTCAGTCATGGGTAAACTCTTTGGGTGCATTCCCACATAATCCCAAAGATCACTTTCTGCAACATGACAACAGGTCTGCTGGTGGAGTAAAAGCTAGAAGATGGAAGTGCTTGTGGGTAGCACTCACATGGGTCATCTGGAAGCATCGAAATGGGGTAGTATTTCATAACCACTCTTTTGATGGAAGCAAGGTCATGGAGGACGCCATATTGCTAACTTGGTCATGGCTTAAGGTTATGGAGAAGGGATTCACAGGGCCATTTAGTTTCTGGTCCTCACACCTCAAAGCAGCTTTCTAATTCTAGGGAGTGATAATATGTGTAATAGGTTCAAATAGCTGTGCAGGGCATGTATTTTTTCTTACGTTTTCATTCAGATGCTTAATGCTCTGAATCTGTTATTTTCATACTACCTACATGTACTATAGTACCTCTGGTACTCATTTTCATTTATATATAATTATTTTTGCTGAGCAAAAAAAAAAAAACATCAACAAGTTCAATCAGCTAGTAAGCTAATTGTTGAATGCAGATGATAAATTCTCTGATGAGGAGCAGGTGCTATTGTTGTTGGCCTCACTACCAAGGTCCTTCAAAGCTTTGGTTCAAACGTTGCTTGTGCGAAGATCAACTTTGAAGTTGGATGAGGTAACCGCCGCTCTTAGAGAAAATGAGAGAATCATGAGAACTGAAAATGTTGATGATGAACACCATGCACTAGCTGTGGTGGAGTTTGAGTGAGGGAAGAATCATTCAAGGAGACATGATGGGCCAAGAGGAAGATCAAAATCATAATTGTGTCCGCAACGAGATATGAGTAATGTTTGATGTTACTACTGAGGTGAAAATGATCATGTGCAAGCGAGGTGCAAACAAATGAAGGAGGACTTGAATAAATTAAGAGATATGAATAAAGATGACGTCAACTCTCAAGTTAATGTAGTAAAAAGTGTTGAAGATGAAGATGACTTGTTTTTGGCAACAAATGATAAGGTTGATAAAACAAAATGGGTGATGGATTCTATTGTCTCAAAGCACATTTGTAGAGATCGAGAAATGTTTGACACTTTAAAAACCGATGGAAAATTCGGTCATTTCATGTTAGAAAATGATGAAAAAATGAAGGTTGAAGGCATAGGGAGCGTGAGGATGAAGTTACATAATTGTGCTATTCAAACTTTCTCAAATGTGAGATTTGTACCTTTTGTTGTTGTCAATATCAGTTCTATGGGGGAGATGACATCATAAAGGTACAAGTATGTTGGTTCAAAGTGGAGATACAAAGTGTACAAGGGGAGACATTTGGTGTTGCGAGAACAGAAAAATAAAAATAACCTTTGCTATTTGGATGGACAAGCTTTGAAGAGAAACCATGATAGCAAAGTGAAGAAAAAAGTAAAGTTTTCTAATGTTGTATAAGTGTTGAGAGATACTTCTATTGAAGGGGGAATTTGTTCACTTTCAAATTGATCGAATGATATTTCTCTTTTGGGTTGAGGGGGAGAATTGTAGAATTCCAAGCCAAAAGATAAGGTGCATTTAATGCACAGTAGGAATTGAATTTTTATCACTAAGGTTTAGGTGGTTTAAATGCAAAGTGAATGATTGTATTTTACTAGATGAAACCTATTTGAATAGATGCATTGAAAGTTGTTTTGTTTCAACTTCCAAGAAAAGTTATTTATTATAATTGTTGGCAATTTTTACTATAAATAGAGAAGAGAATTAGTGAAGATACACATGGAGAGAGAGTGTGCGAGAAAAGAGATTGTGAAATAAAGTTATTTTGTTGAGAGAAAAGTGTCTTTGTGTGAGAGTGCTATAATTTTTTGTAACTATTGAGTGGGGTATTCGGGTTTGTAGAGTGATACACAATTTAGGGTAACAAAATAACTTTATTTTGAAAGTTATTCGGGTTTGTAGAGTGAAGATACACAAATGTCAATGTATAAAATGCTCCTTACAATTTCTCAATCCTCTTCAATCCAGTACTCCAAACACATGTTGGCTACATTATTAGGTGGCATAACATAAAAAGTACAATTTAAACAACTAGTTTTCAATTCTCTGTCGCAACATTTTTCAAAATATATATATAAACAACTACTAAAAGGCTATAGTTGATTCTGTAAGTATTCTTGAGAAATCAACTGATGTAAAAAGTTCACAGTTGCCTTGTGTGCAATGTTAAATATCACACAGCTCCTAAGATAAAGTAGTTTTGTCATTTACAGTGTATTATATGATTGAAATTTGAATCTGTTTCATATAGTTATTATTTATTAATTTAACCATGCTTGTTCTCAGTATTATGATTTACTTTCTGTAACATATTTATGGTCCGAGTGGTTCACTGAAATGTTTGTGTTTGCCATTGTAAGTTTGTTTACTCTGTGTTTTGTTATGAACTTACTTTCAAAACCTGTGCCAGACAGAGGCTACCACAGTGATTTGTGGGAAAAAAGAATTGAGAACACTTGTGAACATTAGTGGACAACTAGACTCAGTAAAACGTGTGATATACATGGATGATGATATCCCATCTGATGCCTCTTATATTGCATATGACTGGACAATCACTTCCTTTGCCAAGGTTGTGAAACTTGGCAGTGAAAATTCTGTTGATGCTGATTTACCTCTTTCAGCAGATGTTGCAGTTATAATGTATACCAGTGGAAGTACAGGATTACCTAATGTGAGAAAGCGAGAAACATCTTTGGGATGTGTAGCTCTTCCAATTTCAATTTTTAAATCCTTTTACTGGATTGACTGTTCTAAATTGTATTTTTGATTGGACTATAATTTTTTATCTTTCTTTCTTTATGTTCCTTTTTCAATCTCTTATTTATATTGAGTTAAACTATTTTTTTGTCCTATAGTTCTCCTCATTTTAAGTTTTAGTTTTTACATGAGCAAACTGTTGTAAGTTTTAGTTCCTATGCATCCGTAAAAGTTTAGTTTTGGCCCCTGTCGCTAACAAACAACATTTTCTGGCAGTGTAAAACTGCCACAAAAGTTTTCTGACAGTGATAAACCGTCACAACAAACTGTGTAAGGACTAAAACTTACATTTTGCTTGAATAGGTATTAAAACCTAATATGGAGATAACTATAAGATCGAATAAATAGTTTAACCTTTATATTTTGACGCCATTTCTTTAATTTCTTTCCTTTGCACAGGGTGTGATGGTGACACACGGCAATGTCTTGGCTACACTCTCTGCTCTGATGACCATTGTTCCAGACATTGGGACAAAGGATATATATATCTTGCATACTTACCGATGGCTCATATCTTAGAATTAGCAGCTGAGGTATGTGTTTATGCTTTTCTTGAATAAATTCCAAAAAATATTTCTTTTTAAGATTCTACTTCCATTTTCTTTTGTTCTTTTTTCCTTTTTTTTTTTTGCACAGCAAAAATCATATAGTATTATATATAATTCAGTACTAGAGGTACTGAGATAAACATCATATAATTACAAAGGCAGAGAATTGCCAAACCCAACTACAATAGAACAAAACGCCCAACAGCTGAAAGTGGAAGAACAAAGAATAACCCCCTAGGACAGTTCCTCCTTCAAGCTAGTAGACCATTGGTTAAAATGAATATGAAAATCTTTGTCTATTCCTTTTAACCATGACCAAGTATGGAATAGAGCTTCGTCCATGACTTTTTCGGGGTTGAAAGTCTGGTTTTTGAAAACCAAGAGATTTCTATGCTTCCAAATAGTCATGGAGAAAGCTATCCATAACACCTCCCACCTATTGTCTATAAAGCTTTTGCTATTCCAATGAGAGAATTGCATGAAATGGTTCTTAGGTTCAATAGGGAAAGGGCCCACTCTATTGACCCATCTCAAAGCATCCCACCATAGATTCCTAGTGTTTGTGCAGGAGAACATGATGTGGCCGATATCTTCCTCTTCATAATCACATAACGGGCATCTATAAGAAGGCAATACGACCTGTCTTGTTCTCAGATTAGCCTTAGTAGGCAGTCTGTTTCTGAAAATTCTCCAAGAGAAAGCAATTGCTCTTGGAGGAATTTTCAAATTCCAAATAATCTTGAACGCGCTGTCTTCATTATCAGAACTGCCATCATTCTTGAAGAGATTGTAGGCTGACTTTGTGGAATAGACTCCACTAGGATCAGCCTTCCAAATAAGGGAATCCATACTGGATAAGCGAATCTGAACAGCATCAATCTCATCCATAAAGGCTGCTACCATATCAATTTCATGGTCAAAGAAGTTTCTCCTCCAATGCATCTTCCATTCCCATTTATTATCAACGAGAAGTCCTATTAGGCTGATAGAAGAATCCTGCTGGTAGCTCACTTGATGCAAAGTAGGATATTTTTCTTGAAGAGTTAAGTCATCCTCCCTCCATTTATCCTTCCAGAACTTGATTTTAGCCCCATTACCCATCTTCCATCTCAAATTACTGGTCAAGCTATTAGTGTGCTGCTGCTGGAAAATAGATTTTAAGTCCTTCCACCAATTAGAGAAACCTGTGCAGTTTCTGCCATGAATCAGAGCATTCCAGCCACCATATTTGGACATTAAAGTTCTGGCCCAAAGATGGTTCTGATTATTTGCCAAGCAAGGCCTCATTAAATTTCGTCAAGTCTTTAATGCCTAACCCCCCTTTAGTCTTAGGAAGACAGACCGTATCCCAATTGACCCAAGGGATCTTGGTTGCCTCATTACCTCCTCCCCACAAAAGTTTCTCTGAATGGAGATAATCTTGTGAACCACTTTTTTAGGTATTCTGAAAAAAGACAGCAAGTAGATGGGTAAAGCTGTTAACACAGAGTTGATGAGGGTTATTCTTCCACCCATAGAGAGGCATTTTTGCTTCCATTTGGTGAGTTTAGTCTCAAACTTGCTGATGATAGGCTGCCACACTCCCCAGCTTTTAGGATTGGATCCCACTGGAATTCCAAGGTAAGAAAAAGGAAAATCCAGCTGGTTGCAGTTAAGAAAATGAGCTGTTTGTCTACACCAATCCTCTGATTTACCCAAACACCCAAATTGGCTCTTAGCATAGTTGATCTTGAGACCGGAAACCATCTCAAAACATCTTAGAATAGCCTTTAAAACTCTAACATTATCCGAGGTTGCAGTCCCAAAAAACAAAGTGTCATCTGCATATTGCAGAATATTGACATCCTCCTTATGACTTCCCACTTGATAGCTGCTGAACATATTCTTAGAAATGGCATTTCTCATCAAACCTGTGAGGCCTTCAGCTACTAGATTGAAGAGGAAAGGAGCAAGGGGATCTCCTTGCCTTAAGCCTCTCTCGGGGGTGAATTCCTTAGTAGGACTGCCATTAATTAAGATAGATATTGATGCACTAGACATACATCCATGTATCCATTTTCTCCACCTCTCGCAAAAACCCATCCTCATCATCATGTAATCAAGAAAATCCCAAGAGATTGAATTATAAGCTTTTTCAAAGTCCACCTTGAACACCATACAAGGTTTGTTTTTTGATTTAGCTTCATGTATAACCTTATTAGCAATTAACACCCCATGAAGGATGTGTCTTCCCTTCATAAAAGCAGTTTGTCTTTCATCAATGAGGTGAGGTAAAACAAGGGCCAGTCTATTAGCTAGAATCTTGGATACCACTTTATAAACACACCCTATAAGAGAGATGGGTCTATAGTCATTGAGAAATTGAGGGTCATTGAGCTTGGGTATAAGGGCTATGAAAGATGCATTGCTTCCTTTTGGGAAAGTGCCATTGATATAGAACTCATCCAAGAATCTAATGAAATCAGGTTTCAAAATCTTCCAAAACTGCTTGATAAAGTTGAAGTTGAAGCCATCCGGACCAGGACTTTTATCTCCACCACAGTCCCATACAGCTGCTGTGATTTCCAGTTCAGAGAATCTAGCAACAAGACCTTGCTTCTGACCTTGGCCAAGGGATGGAAACTGAACACCATCCAGAGTTGGTCTGTTATAATTCTGCTCAGAGAATCTGTTTTTAAAATGAGATAAAGCTGCATTTTTGACCCTACTAGGATCATGGACCCACACACCATCTATGATCAGACCTTGAATAGCATTGTGTCTTCTTCTATAATTAATCAGTTTATGGAAATAGGCAGAATTTCTGTCCCCTTCCTTTAACCACTTGACTCTAGCCTTTTGCCTCAACATAGATTCATAGGCATTAGCTGCACACCAAAGCTATTCCTGGAGGGATTTCTTGAGTTCCACTTCTGCTATGGACAAGATTCTATCATTAATACCTGCCTCCACAGCATTCAACTCCCTCTTTAAGTTCTGAATTTTTTTAGCATTAATATCTCCATGAGAAAGACTCCACTGCCTTATGCTAGCTTTAAGGAATTTCAGTTTTTGTTTGAGAACATAACCCCCCCCCCCCCCAGCCATAGGGGTGATAATTGCCCCAATTGAGAGCCACCAGATTCTGGAATCCCTTATCCTTCAACCACCAATCCATGATTTTGAAAGGCTTAGGTCCCCAATCAATGATTTTAGACCTCAAAAGGATAGGGCAGTGGTCTGAGTAATCTCTTTCCAGCACAAACTGGGTGGTGTCCGGCCATTGAGACAGCCAATTATCAGATAGGAGAAACATGTCCAGCTTGCTCATGGCACTACCATTGGGTCTGCACCAAGTGAACTTTCTCCCAATAGATCTAACCTCCTCTAAATTCATATCTGAAATCCAGGAATTAAACTCAGACATGTTAGATGAATTTGCCACTGTCTGAGATGAGCTCAATCTCTCCTGCTGATGTCTTATCGAGTTGAAGTCACCTAGGACACACCAAAAACCATCTTGATGAGAGGATTTCAACTGCAGTAGCTCATTCCACTAGTCTCTTTTCCCCTGTAAATCACAGGGGGCATAGACATTAATAATGAAAACCTTCTTATTCTCTTTAACCCACACACCTTCTAACATTATGAAACCCCTCCCCACTGCCCTCCTTTCTACTAAAAAAGATTCATTGTTCCAAATACACAGCAGGCCCCCAGCTGCATTAGATGAGGAAACACACTCCCAAGTTACACTACTATCTCCCCATAAATACTGACAAAGCTTTTTATCAATAGATTCCTTTTTGGTTTCTTGGATGCACAAGATATCAATATTATTTGACAAGGTCATCCTTCTGATGGCTGACCATTTGACACCTGAACCCAACCCTCTAGAATTAAAGGACAGAATATTCATGGGTCAAGTTGATCCTTTCCCTTCACAGGTTGAAGTGCTGTTGGTGTGTCTGCCTGTTTCGAAACATTCTTCAGCTTTACTATGTTGCCTGAGTTGTCATCAAAAGTCAGGCCTAAATCTCTGGCTACATCCCAAAAAGCCTCCTCCTGATTCTCCTCACATTTTTTATTTGGGTTGTTTGAAAGGCTGGAATTGAGCTGAGGTTGAAATAGATATGTGTCCAAAGTAGCTGTGTTTGGTTGGAGTTGAGCATCAACAACAGTGTGGGCTATAGAGTCATCCCCGAGGTCTACTTTACTTGGTTTGGTGGCTTCTCTGATGGCACATGAGGTTGGGTCCGAGCTTGTTTGGGCCTTGTATTTTTCCATGGCACCCTCCTTTCTCCTGGCATAAACTTTCACAATTTCTGCTACACCCCCCTTTGGAAATGGGCCTTTGGGAACGAGGCCCAACTTCTGGTCCACTTTATCCTCCACCGAAGTCTGGTCTCTAATGCCTGCATCCCTGTCATTTGAAGGCATGAAGTTTGAATCCCTGTTGACCACATCAAAGGACTGAAGGGTATTATCTGTAGAGTTAATTTGATTGGCCTGAAAGCAATTCAGCTTTTCTGTGGCTGCTTTGTCATTATCTTCAAGAGGTATTTCCTCAGTACTGTCATAGGTTTGGCTAGGGCAGAAATTCCTAGGGTCAACCATTCCATTTGCATGCAAGTGAGGGAAAGGAGGACCGTTGCATTCGTCTTTATTCATACCGTCAACTGTCAGACCCGCAGGGTGAGATAGAGACGTGCCGCAATGATTAGATGACACGTCATCATCTGTCGGGTGTTCGTTTTCCGTGCTCCAGAGGTTGAGAGCTGTGGCCCAATGCCACCGCCAGCTGTGGAGGAGTCCGGACGTGGGCCGTGGGGTGTCGTCGGAAAACTCAACAGAGGATCCACCATCGGAGATGCGGGTAGTTGGGTCTTCGTCGGAATCCACCAAGGCCGTGGTGAAAGGCGACGGCGGGAATGTCTCTGTTACTGCCATCCGTGACCTTCTTCCTCAGTGAAACCCCATTTCCTCCCTCATTTCCAGCTGGTGTGACATTCCGTCGACGATAGCAAGCAAGGATCGGGCTATGTTCGGTTTCTCTGTCGTTCGAACTAGCACACGCGCTACATCCATCCTCTTTCTCTCCTTTGTTTCCTCGTCGAGCTCGATGAACTCACCACATCCCGATACCAGAGTCGCGAAGTGCTCCACGTCCCATGCCTTCAGTGGAACACCCCAGATATAAAGCCAGGTTAGACGGTGAGACGGCTGTAAGTCCGGCGACCATCTCTGGATAGAGATTAAAGGCGTTCCTCCACTTTCTCTTTCTCGGCGAATAAGCTCCTGAGCTTTGTCGTCATCCAAATCGTGAAGGAGTATCAAGTCATCCCCCCAATAAGTTGACTTCATCTCCATTCCAAACACCCCCTGTACTTCCTCATCCACCTTTTCAAATATGGCTTTGTTTTTCAGACGCCCCACCCATATATTGTCCAGCCAGCTCGTGTTCGTCTTTGATGTCTGAATAGTGACCAAGTCTTTTTTAACTTCCGTGTCCACCTCCCCAGACATTAGCTCTTTTGATATTTTTCCATCCTTCAAATGATTGTCCTTCACCACTTCCACGTACGATTTTAGCCTGGGGTATGGGATAGGTTCGCGCCTTCTATTTTGAAGCTCCCTACGCTCCATTATCTTCAGCTCTGTTCTATTGACTATTCCTGCATGGGTGTTGTCGTCCTTGTTACCTCCCCTCTAATATTTTGGTTTGTTGACGAACAACTTCATTCCTTCTATAAAAATGTTGTTATCAAGTCGTCTCTCCAAGCTATCTTCATCCTCTACCCCTTTGAAGCGGACAAAACCGTATCTGAGACCTTGTTTATTCTTCGTTTTGGGTATAAAGACCTCCCACACCTTTCCCCATTCCTGGAATATCTTCCAGAGATCCTTCTCACGTATATAGTCTGTGAAATGTGCAAAGTAGAAAGAGGTTATGTCTGGTCGACTTCTCCATGTTGATGGTCTGAAACTTTCTCTACTTTTGTCATGTTTAGACTCGTTCTTTCTTCGCTAATCCCCTCTATTGACGTTTCTTGCCTCTGCTCGAGCCTTCCTCCTGCCACAGACCTGAATCCATTGACCCTCCTGTAGATTGATGTCGTTCCTTCTTTGAGTATCATCATCTTTGTGTTTTGCTCCAACAGAGTGCCTGTCAGAAGTCCTCCCCTGTTGGTCTCTGAGTCTTGGGCGACCTCTCTGTCTCTCAGACTCTCTCCCATTCGCATATCTCTCTCTGTCTCTCTCCCTGTCTCTCTCTCTGTCCCTCGCTCTCTCTCTCATCTTATTCTGGTAGCTTCATGAATATACTTCTCTCTTCTTTTTTCCTTTATTTCTTGTTTTGACAAACTTGCATACATGTTAGAATTTGATGGCAGCTGTTAGGGTTCCTATAGGATATGGATCTCCTTTGACCCTTACTGATACTTCAAACATGATTAAAAAGGGACAAAGGGGGATGCTACAGCTCTGAGGCCAACTTTAATGGCAGCTGTACCAGCAATTCTTGACCGTGTTCGTGATGGAGTGTTCAAGAAGGTACTTGGATCTGTCATTCATGTGATTACACTCTATGTTGCATGCATCAAGAAGAAAGCTAGTAACATTGTTTGGATAAATTTCTCTATAAACACTTATAAGAAAAGAAAATAAGAAGAAAAAATGAATTGAGCCTCCATAAGCCAAAATCAACTTATATACTTAACTTTTATATAAGTTTTTTTTTCAAACTTCTTCGAAAGCTAAGATTCATAAGTTAATTTTAGCTTATGAAAAAGTTTGATGCATTTTACCTTTTTATTTTCTTTCTTAAAAGTGTTAATAGAGGAGTTTATTCAAACAAAGCCTAATGAGGCAAGACTTGGGACTTAAAAAGCTTGTCAATGCAGGTAAATGCAACAGGAGGATTGCCAAAGAAGTTGTTTCATTTAGCCTATGCGCGGAGGTTGCATGCAGTTAATGGTAGTTGGTTTGGAGCTTGGGGCTTTGAAAAGGCTCTTTGGGATTTTCTTGTGTTCAGAAAGGTTCGAGCAATTCTCGGTGGTCGTATCCGTTTTATACTGTCCGGCAGTGCTCCCCTTTCTGGTGATACCCCGAAGTTCATCAATATTTGTCTTGGGTCAGTATATATATGCATGTATATTTCAAATAGAAAGTATTTTGATTGTAGAACTATAAGAGTGAAGAAGAGTAGAGGATAAGATATTTCCTAGAAGAAACCAAAAACATTTAAAACGCATAAGTCATATTAGACAAGAAGACAAATTAACTCAAACCTAGACAATCTCTCTGAATATCTACAATTGAGAGCCATATAAAATAGCCGTTAACCAAGAAGAGCACTATATTCCTTCAAAGAACAAACTATTCAAACAACAAAGCATGGGCATTGATCTGCTCCAACCATATGCACTAAATTGCAGCATGCATATGTCAAATGTTAGCTTATCTTTAACTTTGAAGTGAAATTGTTGATATTTTAAGGTGGTGTCTATTGAACGGTAGTCAAACTTGTAATAAGTTTCAACCATTTATTATATTATGCTCGTTGAGCATTAGAGCTCTAAACCTAGAGGACCAACTTAAGAATGAGTTGTACTTAAGAAATATTAGGTGATTGTTCTATTAACTTTCATGATGATTTTGGCAACTTAAGAAATAATGTTTTTTTTTCTTTGCTAGTTTCCTGATACAGTATTTGTGAAAAAAAAAAGTGATTATTTTCTACCAAAATAATCTGAGACAAACACTATAGTCAGAATAGTATGAAAAAGTCTAGAATCTAGATAGGGAGGCTTGCAACAAAAAGTTCAAATGTGAAATGTTCTGTTATGACCTATGAATAATATGTTATAATTGGCCTTGATAATTGATGTAAACAGATAAAACTGAAACTTTTCTGTGGGTCAGCATTTTTCCTTTTTAAAATTCAATGTATCTTTTTTGCGTAGAATGGCCTTCTAAAGGATATATTACTTGATTCGCGCTTTTGAGTGTTCAACTAAAGGAAATATTACTGGCTTTTACTCAAGTGCTTTTTCTTTTTTGATTTTTGCGTTTCCTTTATTATTTATTCTGTGATTTATAATTTATGGTCATATAGTGCTCCAATCGGTCAAGGATATGGTCTCACAGAGACTTGTGCTGGTGGGACATTCTCTGATGTTGATGATACATCTGTTGGCCGTGTTGGACCACCTCTTCCGTGCTCATTTATTAAGGTAATTATAGATCTGATCAATTTTACCTTCATACAACTTGAATGACTCGTTTTTTATGTTGGCTTGGGGGGAGGGAAGTTATGTGGTAGCATGGTAGTTTTATCCTATGAATTCTTGCAAACTACTCAAACCTCACCACTAGCCCACTCCTAATGGCTTAATTTCAAGGGCTCTCACACAATACTAATTTTTGTTCTCTATTGTGAAATTATATAGGCTTCCTATCATACTGCTGTTTAATGGAATCATACTTCTAAATTAGATTTGGAGAATTTACTCTTTGCAACTTGTATCATGAAAGATACAATTAATCAACATTTCTGACATGAGATATTCCGTTTTCAACAATATATAAGATGGACGATTGTCTAGGACATACAGGAAAATATATAAGATTGGGAGGAATGAATAAATACCAATTGAAGCTCTAGGGAGAAGAATGCTAATTAGATGAAGAATATCCCAATAGTTAGAGGTAGAGGAATACCATGAAAATTTGTAAACGAAACTATTAAAATGGTCTGTAGATTTAAATGGCTTTTCTGAAGACTTTTTGACAGAACATAATTCGTTGTTTTATCCATGTAACATTTCCTCACCTATTAGGAAAAGGCTTTTGTTGTTATAGTTGTAGAACCATAATAACAAAAAATATAGCATGTATAATCTTCCTTGTATAATGGTGCAATGTAAAGGAGGCTTCAAGATTGTCTCATGTATTTTTCTACCATGGTTATCTAATCATGGGAGTTTACTATTCTGTGGTATCCTTAACATACGAACATTTGATTTTCTTACCTCAGCTAATAGACTGGCCTGAAGGTGGATATTTAACAAATGACTCACCAATGTCCCGTGGTGAAATTGTAATTGGTGGTCCAAATGTCACTCGGGTATTTCAAAAATGAAGAAAAACAAAAGAATCATACATGGTAAGTTTCAACAGTCTTTTCTCTATTTTTCAGGGGTAAAAAGACAAACTAGGATAATGTATCACTTCTGATTTTCCACTTTTATCGTAAAAATTTTGCTTAGTCGATTTGAAAGTTATATCTGCTAATGTCAGTTTTTGTTTGTTTTATTTTATTTATTTTATTTTATGTGGAGGGAGGAGAGAAGGTAAAAAGGTACAAATTACATGTTTTTACTTTTTACTTTTTTCCGTGAAGGTTGATGAAAGGGGAATGAGGTGGTTTTACACCGGTGACATTGGGAGAGTGCATCCAGATGGATGCCTTGAAATCATTGATAGTAAAAAGGACATTGTTAAACTGCAGCATGGAGAATATGTCTCCTTGGGAAAGTTATGGATATTACTTTTGTTTTTCTTTAGAATTTAAAAGAAGATATGTGTTACTTAGAGGACTACTTAAACTTTTATTTTTGGGCTCTTAATAGAGTTAAAATGTAAAGGAAAATTCAAATATTGATAGACTTGAAACATAATTAAATTTTTAAAAATTAAATTATTCAATTATGTAGAGTTTCAAGTCAAAAGATAAGGTGTATTTAATGGATAGTGAGAATTAAATTTTTATCATTAAGGTTTTGATAGTTTAAATGTAAAATGGAAGATTGCATTTTACTAGATAAAAACTTATTTAAATATATGCATTGAAAGTTGTTTTTGTTTCAACTTCCAAGAAAACTTATTTATTATAGTTGGTGACAATCTTCACTATAGATAGAGAAGAGAATTAGTAGAGAAGTTACACATGAAGAGAGAATGTGTGAGAAGAGAGATTGTGAAACAAATTATTTTATTGAGAGAAAATTATCTTTTTGTGAGAGTGTTATCATTTATTGTAAACATTGAGTAGGATACTCAAGTTTGTAAAGTGATACACAATTTAGTGTAGGTTACAGTTTTGTAATCATTTTGGTGATAGTGAAATACTTTTGAGATGATTCCATGCACATAGACAAGAGGTGTTGAATGACGCTAAATTCTTGTGTTCATCATTATTTTTCGTATAATGTAATCTTTGTTGTGTTCTCACGATCCTTTGATTGTGAGTAATTTTATTTGTGAGAGCGTTGATTTCCCAACAGTGGTATCAGAGCTATGGCTGGGAGCACACAAAGGTTCAAGATACCACTGTTTGATGGAAAAATAAATTTTATGATTTGGCAGAATACTATTCAAGACTTTTTGGTATTGCAAGGTCTTGATCAGGCGTTAGAAGATGAAAGGTCAACTTCTGTAAATGGAACCGAGTGGACTAAGATTCAAATGAAGATTGTGAACACGATTCGGTTAGTCCTTTCTTTTGAAATAAAACACGTGTAGCAGAAGACAGTACCAAAAGCCTTGTGTTGTAGGAGAAGGTCAAGAATATCTATGTGTCGAAGTCACTAACCAATCACCTTTGTTTGAAGATGCAGTTGTATGAATTCAAAATGGAGATCGGAGAAGATCTCCATGACCACATCAACAAGTTCAATCAGCTAGTAAGTCAATTGTTGAATGCAGATGATAAACTCTCTCATGAGGAGTAAGCGTTGTTGTTGTTGGTCTCTCTACCAAGGTCCTTTAAAACTTTGGTTCAAACGTTGGTTGTGGGAAGATCAACTTTAAAGTTGGATGAGGTGACCACCTATCTTAGAAAATGTGACACCCTCTATCTCAACATACATATTTATATAATATCATACATGAAAATACGAAATTAATTAAAGAGATTTTATTCAATGAACACAAATAAGTTCATGTGGGTAAAAGGTTCACATTCATGTTAATCATCAAGTTAAAAACTTATCAAATAAGAGTATGAAAACATTTCTGAACAAAAACATGATCGTCCAATTTTTACAAAGGAATAACATAAAGTAACATGTTCAGAACATTATGCAAATAATATAAAAACCCATGTTTCAATGTCACATCCTATCAGAGCATTGTGTCCTAGCGTTCTCTAGCACGAGATTCTTTAAATTCATCAACTTAGCCATCTGCTCCCACGAACACAAGGTTCGAAATCATCACAGGATCCAAACACAAACAACACACAAAGAGTAAGTTATTACATTCATAAACAAGTAGAAATAAACGAAAGCATATATATATATATATATATATATATATATATATATATATATATATATATATAAGTATAACAAACTCAACTTAGCACAATTCGCTTCATGTTACCACTCATTGCGTAACATCACTTGTCCCAATGATTTAATCACAAAATCACATTCTACGCCTTCACATTAATCACGTGTTTAGAACAACACAACTCAAGTACAATACAACATCTCACACTATAGGAGTACATGACAAGACAAACCACACACTAGTAAGTCAGGTCACTTTTACTAGGTAAAATCATAAGGAGGCTAGTCAGGGCCACGTTGTTTTACGAGAATGCTCCAACCATATGGGATCAATACATGCTTAAAGGAGTACTCAAACCAGGTGTATTTACCCCCAAGGCCTAGACTCTGAAAAGTTTGTCAGGGTCTCTCCCTCCTTATTCAGGTCCAACCCAAAAAACATTTTAGCACACAAACTCTATCTTTGAACTATACAAAAAATACAACTTCTCAATTGTTCTTAAAATAATTTTAACTAAACATGCCTCAAAGTGATTAAACTCGTTGGGTTCCCATAATAGATACCATCACTATACTCATCATGCATTAACTCGTCACTCAATGCACATAACATCTTAATACACATGTATCTTACAATTCAACACATACTCAACTTATCGCATACACTCAATCTCAATCACAATGTTATAATCCCAAAGCAACATGTTATCACATCTCATGAATCATATACACATGACACAAACACAGACTTTACCCATGAATTATGTAATACACACAACTACTCAATTGTTTTCAAAATCATTTTAACTCGTCACACCTCAAAGTGATTTAACTCATTGGGTTCCCACAGTAGATCCCATCACAATACTCGTCGTGATTAACTCATTGCCCTTAAAGGGTCTTATTGTTGTGTGATTCCATAGTTCATAGCTCACAACTCAATATATACAATATCTCAATACACATCTATTTCACAATTCATCACATATTCAATTTATCACTTACACATAATTTCAATCAAAATTTTATGGTCCCAATATAACAATTTATCACGCTAATCTAATAAATCTTGTCAAAAACACAAACAAATTATACAAAAATGCTTCTCACAACATGGGGAATAAAACCCCTCATACAATTTCACATAATCATATCAAAATCAAAGGAATAAAAAACATAAGTTCAAAAACACAAAAAAACAAACATCAAGAGTACTCAATTTTATTAACCAATTTGCATTAGGACATTGATTGACACATCAAACATAACAATCTCGTGATTATAATCATAAAGGAAAAATTATAATCATAAACATCCCAAAATAAATCACAATTTGATCATCTAAGAATCCCTACACATGTTCATTCTAACTCTAATTGCGATAAACTCATTCCTTACCTTTAAGTGGGCTCACACGTATAATCTGAAAGTGATAACCGCGTGCGTCTCTAGTGGTTCCCTAAGATTTCTCAAACTTTTCTTCTGGTTCCTCTGCTAGGGTTTCTAAGCATTAGAGAGAAGGAGAAGAGATTTGAGCCTTAATTTCACTGTCTCGGTGAGGGGCATTTCTCTCTCAACAACCATAATTTTGCAAATCCCAACGGTGAGAATATGAGAAAATGAGTTTTGAAGGTGGTGTCCAAATTTTACGATGATCCAATGGTTAACAAGTCCAGGATCATAATTTTACTGGAATAGGTTTGAATGTATGTAAGAAAAAAAAGGGTTTTGGGAGAAGAAAAGTGAAAAAATGAATTTAAGAGGAAGAAAGTGTAGAAACGTATCATAAATGCAAAATTTGACCTAATATGTCTTTATTTATAGTTAGGATACTCTTAGTCTATTATTTACTCTATTTTATTTTATTATTTTATAAAAAAGAACTTTATTTTACTCTTTCATTGAATAAATAACCAATTAAAATATATCTTTATTTTCTAAAACATCATTTTACTCTATTTATTTTTTAATATTATGAAACCCTTATTTTAATTAACAAAAATCATTTTCTATTATTTATTTAACTTCTAAAAACTCTATTAATTTTTAAATAAAACTTTTTCTATTTATTTGACGAAAAACTGGGTGTTACAGAGAAAATGAGAGAATAATGAGAACTGCAAATGTTGATGGTGTACACCAAGAACTAGTTGTGGTGGAGTTTGAGTGAGGGAGAAATCGTTCAAGGAGACATGATGGTCTAAGAGGAAGATTAAAATCGCAATCGCGTTTGCAAACGAGATATGAGTAACATGCAATGTTACTATTGCGGTGAGAATGATCATGTGCAAGCGAGGTGTAAACAAATGAAGGAGAACTTGAATAAATTAAGAGATATGAACAAAGATGACGTCAACTCCCAAACTAATGTAGTAAAAAGTGTTGAAGGTAAAGATAACTTGTTTTTTGCAACAAACAATGAGGTTGATAAAACAAAATGGGTGATGGATTCTACTGCCTCAAAGCACATTTGTAGAGATCGAGAGATGTTTGACACTTTGAAAATCGATGAAGAATTTGTCCATTTCAAGTTAGGTAATGGTGGAAAAATGAAGGTTGAAGGCATAGGGAGCGTGAGGATGAAGTTACATGATGGTGCTATTTAAACTTTCTCAAATGTGAGGTTTGTACCTTCACTTGGTGTTGCAAGAACAGAAAAATAAAGGTAACATTTACTATTTGGATGGACAAGCCTTGAAGAGGAACCATGATAGCAAAGTGAAGAAGAAAGTGAAGTTTTCTAATATCGTAGAAGTGTTGGGAGATACTTTCGTTGGAGGGAGAGTTTGTTCACTTTCAAATTGATCGAAGAATATTTCTTTTTTTGCTTGAGAGGGAGAATTGTAGAGTTCCAAACCAAAAGATAAGGTGCATTTAATACATAGTAGGAATTGAATTTTTACCACTAAGGTTTAGGTGCTTTAAATACAAAGTAGAAAATTTCATTTTACTAGATGAAGCTTATTTGAATGGATGCATTGAAAGTTGTTTTTGTTTCAACTTCGAAGAGAATTTATTTATTATAGTTGGTGACAATTTTCACTATAAATAGAGAAAATAATTAGTGGAGAAGATACACATGAAGAGAGAATGTGTGAGAAGAAAGATTATGAAACAAAATCATTTTGTTGAGAGACAAGTATCTTTGTATGAGAGTGTTATCATTTCTTGTAATCATTGAGTGGAGTATTCGGGTTTGTAGAGTGATATATACACAATTCATGGTAGGTTACAATCTTGTAATCATTTTTGTGATAATGAAATACTTTTGAGACGATTCTGTGAACGTAGGCAAGATGTATCAAACCACGTTAAATTCTTGTGTTCATTATTATTTTTCCTACGATGTAATCTTTGTTGTGTACTCACAATCTTTTATGAGTGTGAATAACTTTGTTAGTGGGATTGTTGGTTTTCCAACAATTTTTAGTAGCAAGCATACACCATTCTAAAACATTTCCTATATGATTGATTTATTAAATGCAGGTTGAGGCAGCTCTTGTTAGCCCCTTCGTGGACAATATTATGGTTCATGCTGATCCTTTCCCTAGTTGTTGTGTGGCACTTGTGGTGGGCTCTCAGTCCACATTGGAAGAATGGGCTTCAGAAAAAGGAATTTCTTCTTCCAATTTTTCTGAACTTTGCACGAAAGAAGAATCTGTGAAGGAGGTGCATGGATCACTTGTAAAGGTACGCCTTATTGTCAAAGTCCTCTTAAAAACTGACTACTAATTATTATGAATTAATTTCTGTTTTTAGAAGGTACACATATCTTAAGAGGACATGATAGAGTTAAAATTTTACTAAGGCAACTTTTGAGATTAACTGATTAACTTTAGAGTTACATCCAAAATTATCCTATGGTTGTGTGAATAAGAGGCAAATTTAGAATAAAATTCACTTCACACTTGTTTTGTACAACGAAAAATGTGAAATGATTAAAAGCTGCAACTTGGAACTCATTTACACTCCACCCCACAAATTTTGGCCACTTCTGTTGCATGAAACCATGTTTAAAGTTATTTTTTACTCTCTACCAAGCATGAAATAAATTAAAATCAGAAACTTTTCATCCCACGTAATTTTTGCTTCCCTCCTTTTTTTTTTCTTCCTATCTTCCTTCTACTACTCAAACAAGCATAACCTTGATGGATACAAAAGTGATGTTAGTGAGGCAAGAGAGGAAGTAATTCAACTTTTTTTGGATATGAATATGATATATCATACATCTCGTTCAATGTCTTGCATAGCTTTAATCATCGGGAAAATAGTGATCCTTTTCATAGAAGGGTTAAAATTGTGTTATTGTGACGATGAGATTGATATATTTCATTTCGTTATCCTCTATCCTGTATTTAGATTTAAACCTAGGCATTGCATTTAATCATGACAATGAAAAGGATCAACTGAGTGGGCACTTTCTAAATTATGCATAATTAAAGAAAACAATCAACAATTATGATAAATAATGAAATGAATTTCTAATAAATTGTTGGTGTGAGTGATATTAAGTTCAATCCCTTTAAGTAAGGTTTTAAATTTGAACCTTATAAATGAAAAAAAAATATGATTGAAAAGAAAGATTTATCAAAGATAGTCATTCATGATTTTCAATGAAAATTAGTCTTTAGTAAAATCGATGGACAATACTCAGTAATAACATATTAATAAAAAAAATTAGATTTTGTTAACCAGTATCTTTGGGACATTGGTTAAGAAACTAAAAGAATTATTTATTGTGAAGATCATACAATAATAGCATAAAAAAAAGTTATGGACCACAAATTTTGGGCATTCCAATGAAAAACTTTCTCCTTTTAATGAAATGAATTGGAGTGTTGCCATAATGAAATATAAATGATTACATTATTAAAGAAGCATGGAAAAAAATTAAGATAGTTGATAAATGACTTGAAGAGAGGAAGTGATTATCGTCATAAATTGCTAATAACATTGGCATGTCATGAGGTAAAAGTGAGAGTAATTAAAAAGGCAAGGAAGGAGAAGTTACGAAGATTTTGCTTGTGGTCTAAAAGTGGGAGATGAAGAAATTGGCATGACTACTCCATAGCTGTCGTCTCATCTTTTTATACATTTATGTAGATTTAGTAATGTTTACTTGTATGATTTTTTTTTTCACTCCACATGACATGTTAGTAAGGTTATAGAGATAAGCATGTTAGCAAAAGCCCCTAAAAGACAAAGGGACCTATATTAGGTTGTAAAGCTCATTTCTAACTTGACATCGGTACTTCATTTAATGTCTTGTAACGCACGTTACACGAAATATGTCCCACTTAGTTCCCTATTATTAGTTACTTCTGTTCGGCGTAAGTCCCAAATTTCACAATTAAAAGAATAGGGTCTACATGTTTTCTAATATGCATATATTCTTTGAATCAACATGCCATGTGTCGCCTCTATTGTTGCAAATGATGCACCATTGTTGCTCTTTTATTATCATGTTTTATGAAAATTCTTAAAACTCAATTCTTCTCTCTTTCTATTATCATACTCATCTTATTTCACACTTCTCTCTTACTTTTATATCTCTCACTTAATTGTATAATATGTTGTAAAAACTAATAATTAGGAATAAAACTTTTCTTTATGAAATCTTTTGCAGGAAGGAAAGAAGTCTCGTTTGGAAAAATTTGAGATTCCTGCAAAAATTAAATTGCTTTCTGATCCATGGACTCCTGAATCTGGCCTAGTTACTGCTGCTCTCAAACTCAAGAGAGAGGCCATAAAAAAGACTTTTGATGAAGAACTACTTTCTGAGTTGTATGCTTCATAGGCTTAGGACACTTGATATTTTTACACCTTTTTCCTATTTGCGTATGGCAGGGGTTTGAGGTGAGGAGAGGTTTTGTATTTCTTTTGTTGCTAATTAATGAGCCAGGATATGTAAAATATGAAAACGGAACCTATTAAACATGTAATGCATTTTTGTTAGAGAAATGAACCATCACACCACACTAAAAATAAGAATCTCATCCATTTAAAAAAAAATTAAAAATGAGAATCCCATTCATTTGAAGTTTATCATGCATAGTGAGACTTATTTCGTGCGAAGGCCAATTAATATGTTGAATTTACTTTAGTAGTAACAATATAAAATGAACTTTATTAGACATTATTGTCGTATCAATATTCCAATTATAGAGTTTCTTCCTGACTAATGAGAATTCAAAAGTAAGCATATTTGCCACTTTTCCCTTTTACAAAAGTTTCGTATCAAAACCATCGTTGCACCCTGATTCCCCTAAATCAGATGGAAGAAAACCAAAAAAGAAATGTTAACTTGGTTATCATTGGTTCCTTCATAAAATTAAGACTTTGCTTGAGACATTGAATTACTTTTAATTTGGTTATCATTGGTTCCTTCATAAAAGAATGTTGACGATTCAATCCTTAATGTTTGCCCTAATTAGAAGATCGTTACTCTGTCAAATGTTTGCTGTTTTAAAAATAACTTTGTCAAAGTTTTGAACCGTCCAGGTCTTATGACTCAAAATTCGTGTGGGAAAGATGTTTGGCAAGTAAAAAATATAAACAATATTCTAACAATAAGTACTGATTCGTTAACAACTTTTTATTGATGAATATATTTGGTGTAAGAATCCAATTAAAAAAAATTATACCACAATAAGAACTAAATTTTAATCTAATTTAGTTTTTCCGACATGCGTATAAAATTTAAGTTAGGATGGTTTGAATTGTATTTATACCTTGTGTTTCAAACTAGATAATGCAAATCCAGCCTACAACATATATATTGATGACTTAATTACCATAATGCCCCTACATTAAATATATTAAAACAGAAAAGGTGACTGATTTTTTTTCCAAAAATTTTTAAGCACCTTACTAATGCACACCAATTGAAAAAGTGGTGTGTGGGTATTAGTAAATCTCATTTTTATATATATATAAAAAAAGCAATAGAAAAGGTGAGATGTGTACAAAGATAAAATCACTCAACCAGATCTGTACAAAATATGATGAACTCATATTGACAATAATATCTAAAACATAGTGACTCATCAAATTACCATGTGAGATGTGCTGGGATTTTATGATTTCAAAATCCTCCTGCAACATTGTACAAATTGACATTTGTAAGAAAATGACTTAAATAGTAGTAGTCTATACATAGAGTTCTCTATATAACAAACGTTTCAATTATATGAAAAGTTTTTATATTTTCTGTTTATGAGTATAAGTTAAAAGTTAAAAAATTATTGATGAAAAATGTATTTATTATATAAAAAACATAAAACTCCTTCAACGTTTGCTTCTTAAAATAATTTAGCCTATCATTGTATATTTAATAATGTTTTTACATAATTATTGAGAGTGTGAATAAACTCGTGAGAGATTATCCAACTTAACTCATGATCAAGTTCTAAATATGCAACTAATGAATATTAAAGGAAGAACTTTATTGGCTTTTTCATAATTTGTGCAATAATTATTAGTAATTTTTGGTGGAATTTTGAAGATAAATAATAATTAGTAATGTTAATTAATTTAATCATTGTAAAAAAGTATTTAATAATTGAATTGTTTCTTAATTTTTGTTTATAAAAAATTATTGGTGCACGTGATTCAACACTTGCATTCCTTAACTCAAGGTTTAAAGTTCGATATCCAACTTGGACATAAAATTGTAATGAAAGGTAATATTTTATTTCAAAATAGACTGAGGGATTAGTTGATTGTTAAATAAGAAATCCTAAATATTTTTTTGGTTACATAAATTTTTTTCGTAACTTGTCCTAAAATTTAAAATTTAATTCAAATAAATATTATTTTTTAAATTAAATAGTTAAGATCTTTTGGGAGTAGCTATCTACGTACAGTATCACGGTTGTGGTTATTAACTAATTTTCCTATGAATACTTTATCAAATTAAATTATTATTTTGATATGTTGAATGGAAATAATTTTATGATTAACTTCAAACATTCTACTCCCTCCGATCCTTATCCTTATTATAAGACCTAATTTAGAAGGAAATGATGATTCTTTTTATTTTTACAAGACACATTTTATGTAAAATTCTTATGAAGTATTTAATCTTTTTTCCCATTAATTATCTTTATTAAATACTCTAAATATTTATGTTTTTAATAGAGGTGCATAATATTTTTGGATTTTAATGTTTTCACATCACCCATGACAACCCAATGGTTATTAATAAGGACAACATTAATATATTAGTAATATTTTTTAGAATTTTTTAACAAAATCAACTTAATTAATTACTTTTATTGGTCTACTTGATTTATGTCCAAGTATCTTATAATAAGGACCAAATCGAGTATAAAATATAAAAAATTTATAAAAACCATGAAAGGTATTATTTGTTAGACATGAATACTATAGTTTTTATTGTTTTATCTAAAAAATATATTCATTTATTAGCTAGATCCAAAAATGTAGCTAATTAAAAAATAATTACAGTTTTATAATTTGTTGGTCTGCTAACAAGTATTATAAGATAATTGTTAAAAATAATTAACATAGATTTTATTAAAACTCATGATAGGATGCATTAGAAATCAAGCTAGTATAAGATAATTGTTAAAAATAATTAACATAGATTTTATTAAAACTCATGATAGGATGCATTAGAAATCAAGCTAGCTAGACTAAATATATGAAGGTAGAAGTAATCGGCCTTGATTAAATAAAAGAAAAGGAAGAAGAAGAATTATTTAGGTGGATCTCATAATATATGAAGGTAGAAGTAATCGGCCTTGATTAAATAAAAGAAAAGGAAGAAGAAGAATTATTTAGGTGGATCTATATATATATATATATATATATATATATATATATATATATATATATATATATATATATATATATATATATATATATATTCTCTTTTGAATGAAAATGTTTCAAATATTATCAGATATTAAACATGAATGGTAAATACCTCTTCATACTACTACTTTTTCAAAAAAAAAAAAGAAAAAAAAGTAGAGGATGAAAGAGTGTAGTATAAACGAAGGAGACCTTAATCCAACTTTGGACCATTGAGTGTGACCTGTAGCCAACCAGATCTGAAACAGTCCCTACATCTTCTTAGCCATGTGATCTGTTTCATGTACCTTTGAGATTTTTCTTATGTTTGTTTCATGGACACTCCATTCTTCTATCCCTATGCTACATCTGTTTATTTTTTACTATCCTTTTTCCATTCCCTCTCTCTCCATAGGCCCAATTAATGCACTGATACAAAATGTATGATGTAGAGGATGTGAGTACATGTACTGGTCAATGGTCAAAACCTTCTGTCTGGGACATGTTGGCAAAAGGAGCAAGAGATGAAAATTCATACCAATTCTTAATAACTACTGTCAATGACACGTGTTTGACACGCCATGCACACAATTTAATCTTGCCGTAGGATTTAGATTTGTTAGAATTAAAAATTAATAAATAAATTGAAACTTGTTGACAAAGATCAAACAGTTTAGATTTCAACAAAATTGGATTAAAAATACTAATTATGTGTTTGAATTGCGGTTAAAAACATCTTAAACAGAAAAACACACATTCTAACGTACCAAACTATCATAACTTTTATTTAAACTCATCCTAACTATTTGATTCATGGATCCATACTCTCTCTGTCTCAAATTCATTGATGTTTAATGTTTTTTTACACATACTAAAAAAACAAATATTTAAGATAATAACATTTATTAGGAGTAATTTTACTAAATTATTTTTATTCTTTTTGTTAATTTCAATAGATGTATTACTCCATCTCAAAATAAGTGTGATTTTAACATTTTAAAAATTCAAATTGATTGATGTTCTCTCATTTAAGTGAGATATTTAAATATTTATTTCAGTTTCACTCTTTGATAAATATTATTGTCTTGAAAAATTTAATAATACCTTGGTTTCCTAAGGACACTGTTAAAAAATTAAAAGGAGTAAGAGTTTATTGTAGAAATTATAAGAAAACACAAAACAATTCATAGGCAAGATAATTTTGCATATCTCAATAAAAATATTTATTCTTTTAATTTTTTAATCAATGTCCTAAGGACATTTGTTAAGGTTTGTCATAATATGTATATTTATTGAAATTATGAAAGAGAACAATAATATTTTAGTAAAATTATTCCCCAATAAATACTAAGTTTTTTAGAACATTTGTTTTCTTAATATGTGCAAAAAAAAAAACCTTAAAATATTAGTCAATTTGGATGGAGAGAATATTATGTACTCCCTCTAATTCTCTTTTATGAGAATTAAAATTGATTTCACACTTATTTAGAATATTCATGTGGTATTTTTTTTTCTTCTGATTTTACATGTGTGATACATGTTCCCTCTATTTCTTCGAGTAAAACTCTTCGCATTGCAATGCCTATTATATCGGCTTGATCTTTTATAAGTGGAGACAGAATAAAGCGTCCATAATAAAGACGTTTACTGTCTATTCTTGATTCAACACATTTCCATTGTAGTGTCCGAGTAGATACTCTTATTTTCTCTCAAATAGTAATATATTATTTTGATCAAACCCTTGACTTGTTTATTTCTCTTGAAATCTTTTCAATGTTTCTTTTTAGTTTTACACACGTCTTTTTTTAGGAGATCTACATCCATTATGTGGCATAGGAGTTACAACTCGTATAAAATTTAATAGTATACCACTTCTACGAATAGCTCTTAATGTCGCATCTCTTTTGAGACTAGGACCTTTTATCATGACTTTTGCTCGTTGCATGCCTTGATCTGATACTGTTCGAATAGCATTTTTTGCTGCAGTTTGAGCGACAAAAAAGGTGTCCCCCTTCGTGTACCTTTGAATCCGCAAGTATCGGCGGAGGATCAAGAAATCACCTGACCTCGTACATTCTCAATTAAAAACACAAACCTTTATCCTAAATTATTCTTCATTGAAATTTGATATTAAACAAAAACTTCCTATTAAATGAGGGAGTATTTTAAAGATAATATCATTAAATAAGATAAAAATAGTTAAATTTTACTTGCATTTAAGAAAAACAAATTAGTTGACTTTTTGCTTATAAAGAGAAAGGAGGGAGTACTACTATGTTCCTATTTATAAAATCCAACTTTAAAGTGGTTTTTGTTCCTTTTATTTATAAGACCCAATCCATTAATTATGTCCCTTGCATTAATTTATATTGAGATACATGTAGAAGAGAGAGGGAAACATTGATGATAATCATCTTTATGGAAAATTAAAGCATACAAATTTAGGATGAATTTATTGTTATTATTTAAATTAATCACTATTTTTTTATCTTAATGAATTAAGTAATTCAATCTGAAAATAGAAACCAAGATATTATTTTGAGACAACAATATTTGTTAAAAAGAAAATGTTTTAATATTTGAGTTTTGCTAACCAATGCTTAAAAATCATTGGTTGTAGAACTAAAAAAAAAATATTTATGATATAAATTATAGGAGAGTGTAAAAATGATTATGGATAACACGGTTTTCAATCTCCCAAAAAAAATATTTTTACTTTAAATTTCTTAATTAATATTCTTTCAACATTAATTAACCTTTGTCTTAATATTTTATTGAAAATCGATAATATCACTTAATATGAAATATTTTTTCTTGTTAAAATTTCAATCAATTTGGACAGATAAAAGAGTACAAAGATTCAGATTTAATGACCTCACTGATTGTTTTACCACCATACTTTGTGTCCACAATTGTACCTGGGTAAGACTTTGTTCCTAGAGATATGACTACGGGCAAGTATTTATTCTCTGTTTGAAAGTCTGTGCGGTGGTCAAAATTGTGAGTTAGTGTTTGAAAAGGAAAAGATAGTAAAGGTCAAAGAACACCATTTAATTTTCCTCCCCAAAAGCTTTGCTCATTGTGTTCCTAGATTCAAGTTATTAGTTTAATTATCATGTCATAATTTAGCTTATACCAAAGACGACGTTATGATGTGCTGCAGATAAGGATCTTAATTTTCTTATAAAAATAAATAAGGATTTTAATTTGGAAAGTATCATGATTCGAGAATGATTTGTTATTATGAATTTTATAGTATATCGATTTTTTTAGATACTACATCTATTCTGTATTAAAGACAATTTATTAAAGATAAATGGGTAATATATCTTATTTATCATTGTTTATTACAAATGGACGATAAAGTTTTTCCAATGAGTATATTAGTAATTGTATGTTCTAAGATTTAAATTTAAGATCATTGATTAAATAAGTTAGAACAACCTCAACCTAGTTAATCTTAAGTCAGCAGTGAATTCTATTTTACATAAATTACAATAATTATAACTAAGAATATAATTAAAATAAGAAATAGAGTAATTTATAACAGTGAGCTATTGACTTAATTTTTTTCTTAAATTCTGAGCATCCGAAATTTTTTACTAATTCGAGTTGGGCTGGGTCAGCCAGATGTACTAATTAAATTAACAAAATTCTCCTAAGGATTATTTTTCAACTTATGAAGTCAATGTTTTTCTTACAAATATTAAATTTCTTAGTTAATTAGACCAATAAATATTGGTAAATAAGATATTACTCATTTGATGGTTAAACTTTAACTTATTCATTTCTACGTTATAATTACACTGGTATGTTTTTCTTTCTTTCTATTTTTTAGAGTTTAAATACAATTATTAATTTTAATTCATCATCATATGGTGCAAACAATCTTGAAAAAGAAAAGGACACCGGCCCATTGAATTAAGAAACCCAAGCAAATAAAAGAAAAAAACTACTAATAATTTAACGTAGAATTTTCATGCATAGATTAATAAATACTCTACCAGTATTAATCGGTTAGAATATCCTTTTCATGTTGCTTGTTTGGTATGGTTAATAAATGGGGAAGCCGGGCCAATCTTGCTGCATGACTTGTTCAAAATTTGTAAGTTTCTTTGTAGTTTCTATATCATTTGGTGCATAACGACAACGGCGTTGCGGATTGTGGAGACTAATGGTAGTATTTTATTAGTGAAAAACTGAAAATCTTCGATCTTATTATAACCAACGACATTGCCGGATCCGTTTTGCCAGAATCATTGTCGTGCTCCAACGGCGGAAACATAGGAGAACGTAGAGAAAAATAAGAAAGATAGAGCCATATAAATGAAAGAGAAAAATATCCTTTATGATATGTCAAAAAGAGAAGATAAAAAAGAGAGAGAAAGGATGTAAACACTTGAGAACACTAGAAAAAGGAAAATTATCAATGCTAGGTAGGTCCCATAAATGACAAGCTTAGTCTTAGCATCAAAGTAAATCTTTGTTCCTTTCTTTTGACATTTCTGCAGAAGAGGGATTACACATTTTGACATTTCTGCAGAAGAGGGATTACATTTCCTCAAATTATAGACAACTCAAAATTTTCTAAGAAACATTTTTTATTTAGAAAGTCAGAGAAAAGTATTGCATGCGATGATATTGATAAGAGTAAACAATATATGTCTTGCTAATATAAATAATAAATTTTTTTATATTAAAAATTATATTTATTAGGATTTATAATTGATTGCCATTATAAACTTGTTTAGATTGACAATATATACATATTAAAATTTATTGATTTCCATAAAAAATAATAAAATTGTCATTGACCATTTACAATAAACCAAGAAATTCCAAACTATTAATATAGAAAACTAAAGGATCGTTTGATGTTCAATATATATGATCATCAAATATAAGAGTAAGATAACAAAATGATAAAGTAGGAGTCTTTAATTTTATTTCATGTTTAGTACATATTATATAACACTATTGTGTTATCATTCTTGTATTTGACACCAACTATATAGTGATAAGTGGTGTTGATAAATAATAGTGATAGTGGTAGTAATAATAATAAGTGACAATGATAATAAAAGTGGTGACAGTAACGACAATGACAATGACATTGACAAGAGTGGTAGTGATAATGATGTTAGTAGCAACAATAATGGATGACAATCATGATATTTATAATAATGATGACGAGGACAATGAGGATAGGGGTAATACGGGTGAGACGGAGGAAAGAAAAGAGTTTATCTTATTATGTTGCTTTGTAACCTAATTTTTTTCTCATTAAAAAATAGCAGTCCATTATATTAATAAGATAGAATAAAGGGAAAATATATGTTTGGGTCCTTGTAAAATTTAAAAAGTATTAATTTGGTCCTCACAAAATTTTTCATATTAATTTGGTCCATATAAAAATAAAATATCTTTTTTTATGGTTCTGAATGGTAGCTCCATTAGACGGTTCTTTTATGTCACTAAAGACTTAAGTGCTTTCTTTCTTTACATTCCCAAGCATACTCAAAAGACCAAAACTCATTATTGATTCATATTCTCCTCTAATCTCATCAAAAAGTGGGAGATAATCGCAAAAGAAGTGAGGAAAAATTATAATTTTTTGATGATTTTTATCAACAAAAAATTGTTTAATTCATTTTGAAGGATTTTAACAATCACAAATTATTTAATTAATTTATAATCAAATTACACGTATAAGTTCATTAGTCACATGTCATATTATAATTTAATGAAGTCATCACTGAAGACCATATAAAATATGTTTTATTTTTACATAACCAAATTAATAAAAAAAAATTTATAAGTATCAAATTAATACTTTTTAAATTTTTTTTAAAAATCTAAACATATTTTATCCTAGAATAAATGATAAGATAAACAATAAATAACTAAATACAATATAGTAAATAGGATAGATTCTATGGAATCTAATAAACAAATTCTTATAGAATTATAGTACTAGATTTTCAAGACACTATTATTATATGATATATATATATATATATATATTAACGGTTTTACTAATAATAATTTTTCTTTTCTTTTTTTATTCCAATTTAGTCATGATTTACATTGTTAAAGGGATTTAACTTAATTAGTTATTGAATTAAATATGTATGAGTTATTGTAAATTTCTTAATATTATTTTCAATTCCTATAAATAAATAAAAAAGTTATAATTTACGTTTTTTTATTAAAAGAAATTAATTGTAATCTAAATAATGTCTCGACAAACTCTGTTGTTAGCAAGTCAAATCTTAATCGGCAATAAGCCAAATCTAAATGTACAGAAGCCTTGTAATATTGATGTAATCAATAGAAGCATGCAAAAATATTAATGAGAAATACGCGTAGAAAGAATTCAAAGGTAACGTGTGCCAATTGCCAAACAGCAAAATGACAAGAAATGATTCGATAAACAATAGCATGAGATACATCTATAGTAGGCCAGCAAACATCTAGAGTAACTGTTTGGATTCACGTTTAATGATATAGAACCATGTTAAAATATTAGTTAATGTAATTTAAGATAAATATTTTTTTTATTCTCTAAAAATGATAATTAATAATGTTTGATTCTATATTTAAAGAATAGACTATAAATTTATAGTTGATTTTGAGTTAATGTTTGAAGTAACTTTTGTGTTAAATACACATTTTTATAGATTTTTATTAACTGAATTTTGAAATAAAAATATTTAAACATATATTTCTTTAAAATTAATTTCATTCATGATCGATTTTACAAATACACATCCAAATACACAGTTAAATGTATAAAAGTATTCGAAATAAGGTAAATGACAAGAAACAAAAACAAAAATCCCAACATTCACCTTGAACCATCAACTATATTCAATAGTACAAAAATAACATTTTATATTATCGCTGGATCTGTAACAGTTGTTAATAAATTGATTTAGAATATGATGCTGGGATATTTTTGTAATTTATATGAATATCAATTTTTTCATCGGTTAAATTTGGGTAAAAGATTTAACCAATGAAAAAAGCTTTTAAAAACCCTTTCAAATTAAATAAAATGTGTGCTTTCTCAATTACTTCTTAAACCCTCTAGTCTTTGTAGCTTGCTCTCTCTTTCGTTGAAACCACCTTTGCAGACATTTTTTTTCTTCTCAAATCCACCCTTTTTCTTAAGAGAAGCGTTCCCAATTCACATCCAGCCATGAACTTGAGATGAAGATGTATTAGAATGTATCAAATCCACCCTTTTCTTTAAAATCGTTAAATCCTTTTGCCATGAAGTACTTCTCCACCATAAAGCTGAAGTTCCCAAACAACTTATTGATAAAGGCCCAGTATACTTATTTATCTTACATTTTTCTAACTTAAAACTTTGTTTGGTTTAATTTATACTAATTTCACTAATAATTAGACATATGTTTAGTCTTTTAATCCACTAGGAATTTATTATCTTTTTAATGTTTAATTGTAAGAAAAGAAGAAGAATTGAAGATTTTGGAAAAACAACATTTGAAAGATCTAGCCTCACCTTTGAAAGCAAGTTTTCAAGGTCAATTTTCACCTATTTTGCATCTTCCATCTTGAGGCTAAGCCTAAAAAGTCGAGGCTTTGCCTAGAAGCATTAGAAAACTCCTTTGTTGCTATCAGTTTGAGGCTAAGCGCATGGATTGTTGAGGTGGCATTGGTGAGCTAAAATGAAAGGATAAAATGAAGGAGATTCAATCAGATTTGGTTGGGGGAGCTATCTAGGGTTTGGGTGAAGGTTGGAAAGTTCTCCCTTACTCTTCATGATTGCCTACCATCTCTATTCATCTTTTGCATCATTTCTCTTCTTCTTATAGTTATGTAGTTAAGTTCATCCTTGGTGGGGTTGATGTAATGGAACCCATCCTCATGTTTACATTTTAGTTATTAATCTATATATATATTGTTCATTATTAAGTGTTCTCTTCTATTCTTAATGTTTTCCTTGGCTTAATTATTGATTGCTTGATTTTGTGATTTCAATATAATTGAAAAATATATTTGAATCTATAAATGGAGAAGAACACTTAATGGATTTTGTTGTTAGGAATAGAGCAAAACTTGTTAGTCATCTTTTAACATTGTACCTATAGCAAGTCACTTAGTTAGGCTATGCAAAGGATTGATAGTTTAGTTGAGAGGCTTAGGGTCTTTCCATCCAAGGAATTGAGGTTTGAGGAATTTTATGAGTTGATAGTTAACCTTAAGCTAAATAGTGACCTTTGTATGCATGAGAGAATGGTTTGGTGAAGTCAACTCCAACACTTTTGTTCATTGTTGTTTTACTTATTTTTACCACATTCCAAGTGTTTGTAAAAATTATCGAAAAAGAGTTTCTTCTTCTTTTGCTCTTTAATTTTCTGTTTATTCATGTTTTTGCTTTTTACATTATTGCATTCCAATTAAAATTATTGTTTCGATATTCATAGCTAGTGAAATGTTGCTATTTTGACAAGTATTATGCAGATATTTGTAAATACGATACTTGAACTTTTATTTTATACTACTTGTATGATTCGGTACGTCTGTCAAAGAGTTAACACTTATCCACATGTTTAGTCACAAAAATGTATCATTACAAAGACACTTAGAGGTGTAGTTCAAAGCGGGGGACATATGTGGCCTGTGGTGAACACAATAGAGGTGGCAAAGGAGACAGAAGAGGTTATCGTCGTCAATTTTGTCGACACGAGTGGAGACGATAGCCTCTATCGCATGGATCGAGGAGAAGTGAAAGAACATTTGTGAAGTGAAATAGCCTCCATCTTTGTTGACAATTATGTCACATATGTTTGGTATAGCATTCTTTGAGCTATTTAGTGACCTTTAGACATATGGTAGGTGTTAGTTATAGAAAAAAAGACAAGGGGGTTGAACTGTATTTTAAAACTTTTTGAATCGTCTTACTCGTAGGACTATACTTAAAGCTTTTATAAAAACGTCTTACGCAAATATCTGTTTACCAACTTTTAATGCTAAGAAAATAACTCTCTTCCTATTAATCAATCACTTTATACAAACTTTAAATAAAGCTATAAAACATATAAGGAAAGAGATAATCACACCAAGTTTTGGTACTGATTTGTTTTACCCACTAGTACTCGCTAAACTATCCAAATTAAATTTGTAACGACTTTTACCCGTTGATATAATGTTGGTATCGATTTATTTTTTCTGTTATCTCAGTTCTACTAAGAGAAAAAACTACTGTGAAAAACAAATTAGAACTCAACCAAAGTCAAAGTTAAACATTTCAGATTAGGTCAACATTACATTTTAAATTAAATCAAAGCTAAATATAATATTAATTGTTCGATGCCTAAAAAAAAATACAATACTAATTGTTTATAAAAAATAATTAATTGCAAGGAATTTTTTGAAGAGTGAAATGATAATTTTACTTGAAAATTATGATTAAAATCTTATAAAGCAATAAAACTTTTGATGCAAAAAGCCTATGAAGTAAGGTGGGGCAGTTTTATCGCATTTATCTCAGTTATAATCTCTCTTCAGCTTCCGACTATATCATATTTTTTTTATATAATTATATATCATTTTCCATACGACCGTACCATAGAGCGGTAATCTACTACATTAAATTTCTGAATCACCCCTGCAGCCCAGCAAAATAGTACAAGCAATATTTTATTAATTACAAAAGACTTTGCAATACTATTTTTTTTTATATTTTTAATAACATAAATCATTTCATCTCATACGTGCTACAGTTATACTTTTTTTTCTTTTGTACAAATGCAATTCATCAAACGGTATTACATATAGTCTCACATCACTGGGTCCATGCTTATGATTTTTCATTCGGTTTCCCACTTATATATATTCTAAACAATACCTCACACTACATTTCTTTCTTTTTTAATTAATTAGTATTTCACATCACATTGGTATTAGCTTTTCATTTTTCCTCCATTCTTCTTCTACTGCCCTGTCTCCTTTCTCCTCTCCTTATTGTGAACCAAAAACATGAATAGAAATGCATACAACAAGGAGGAAAAAGGATGTTGCTATTTCCACCCAAAACAAGTGGTTGTTGGAGTGTGCCCCTTGTGCTTGAATGAGAGGCTCCTCATACTGGCTGCAAATCAAGACCATCATCACCATCACAGGCTTCAAAGTTCCACTCAGAGGAAGGCTTCAGCTTCCATTCACAAGATCTTTGCTCTTGGTTCTCTTTTCACTCGCCACCAATTAAAATCTCACAACTACTACTATGATCAAGATGATGCCTCTCCCAGCCCAGAAGGAAAGACCTTATTTTACACATTGCTTGCTATTTCTATTGTCTAATTTTCTTATTCTTATTTCTTTTTATCTCTATATATGCTTAATTATAATTTTTAGGTAAATACTAACCAGTAAGGCTACTTGTTAATGAACTTAAGTAAAAATATTTTTATTGGGATGTGTAAAATTATTTTGTTTATTTTTTTTTTACATTCTCTTATGATTTTCACAATAAATATTTTTCATCGGAAAGATTTTCTTGGGTGGGATTAAAATCTATAAGTGTTAGCATCGGTGGGTAGTTTTTCTCTATTTCATTTTTCCTTGTTTAATGTTCATGGTGGTTGAAAATTTGCTAATAATTGATGGAGAATTAGCATAGAAGTGCATGTGCGTGTATCTTCATGTGCAAGATTAGATTATGGTGATGATGGAATTAAGGTCAAAAGCGTAGCTGCTAAGAGTTCCAAGGGTGAAGGTTTTCAAGTATTTCATTCTTGTTCTTTTTCTTTTTTCCCTTTTTTATCAACCATTCTTTAATTCTTCTTCAATTCTTCTTCTTGGCGTGGCGTGTGGGAGTCATACGCAAACGACAAGTAGAGCATTATGTCACTGAAAATATATTTTATGTAAGATTATAGATTTGTTGGGGAATTGAGTTACAAAACAAATTATTGGGCGAGATGTCATTCATGTTTCTGACATATAGGATGCTATTATTGAAGATATATTTGTCAGTGTCTAATACAGTTTCAAGAAAAATTGCGCCAACTAAATTTGATTACGAACCCGCTTTTAACTTCGATAAAATTGATCATATAGATGCAGAAGTTGGTTAGTTTGTGTATTATATTAATTTAGAGAAAATCTATCTAATTATCTATTACATTTGGCTGGTTTTGTTTCTTATTCTGTTGTGTAATCTTACATCAAAACAGCTTTGTATTATGTGTAATAGTACTACACAATTTAACATTTAACCAATTCTTAACCTACTTTATAGCTTTGTTAATTCTTTTGAAGAACTCGTCAAGAATATTCTTTTTAGAGTTTAATGGCCATAATACACTGACAAGAGTTTGGATTCTCTACAATCCCTCTACAGCCATCCCATCTCTCTGTATCATTTAATTTCAACATTTTATTTTCTCCCCCCATCCATACACTTTTGTCGGTGTGAACCAATAAAAAACAATACTTGATGTTTTTTTTATAAAAATCAATAAATTTATTATATTACTTGTGATGAGATGATAATGTAAAATGTGAGTATGTGTTTAATCTTTAATTTTTTCTTTTTTTGTGGGCATGTTTCTTGATATATCTACAAATTATAATGACAATGTGGAATTGCTTGAACTTTTTTCAGATTCATTCATCTCAATCAAGTTTGAAGAAAATGGAGTGGCCTCATGGGAGAAGAGCAACACCACCGCCATCTCAAATATGTCCAAGAAGGTGCGTGTAGAGAGCCAGGTCCTAGACAAGGACGCCAAGGAGAGCAAGAGCGTGGTAGAGCATGGCAAGTCAAATAACGCGTTTAGATGGCGAAAGCGTATGGGCCGTTTGGTCCACTTCATCCCATGGAAGAGGTCCAATAAGGGTGGTGGTGTGGGCCACGTTGAAGGAGTGAAGGTTAATAGAAAGGGTTGAATGAGAACCCTGACAAAGAGGAAGACCGTGGAATAAAGGGGTTAAAAAACGAAAGTGACACCAACACTTGCTTTTTCTCTCTCTCACCCTTTTGTGGGATTGGGGTTACCACTTACTACTTACTACTCCTCAGCGTGGATGTGAAGTTATAACAAACATGGTATAATACTATTTCGAAGAAGGTAGAGTCAAAAATAGCTTTGTTGATTTGATCTCTTGAAAATGTGCTTTAGATAGATGAAAGTTAAAAAAAATAGGGAGTGCTTTGCATGCTTTGAGGACTTGAGAATAAGGTTCTTGTAATTCTTTTTTGCTATGTATTTTTTTTTCGGTATTTTTTTTTTATTTTTTTTTTCTAGTTGTTATGGTATGGACAGTACAGGCTAGCTGTAAATAAGATAACATTTGGGTCTTCCTTTCCATACGGCACTGCAAAAAATACCCCATGTTAGGTACCCATGTTGGGAAACAAATTAAGCACAAGGGCCCTATAAACATTGTGCTATAGGGCTAGTCTTGATAGTTGGAAAATGTCTTGTGAACTCAATTTTTAAAATAAAATTCAAATTTGATTTTATTCGATTGGGTCGTGTTTAATTTTTTTTAGTAAGGTTTTAGGTTTTATGTTTGCATATAGAGAAAATTTTCATTAAAAAAAACTAGTTTTATTATGTGAATATTTCTTATTGAAAGAGGGATGAATATTTAAATTGGTCCTCAAAACTTTAAGGCATTTTTACTATGAATCTAAAAGTAATAAAATTCAAAAAATATTTATGAGAGTGCAATATGTCATTAGCTTTAGTGCTACTATTAAAATATTTTAAAGAACAACCGTGATAATAAATAGTTAAGTTTAAAAACTAAAATGATAACATATGAATTTATTTGAATTTTTTTATTTTACTTTCAAGAACTAATTTAATGATATTTTACACTTTCAAATACTAAAATAGTAATTCATCCTTCAAAGAGAATTGACTTCAATAATATAGAAAATATCTATTGTCCAGATAAAAAAAATAAAAAATATAAATTGCAAATTAATTTCATTCATAATCCTCAAACCCAACTATGTTTATCCCATCCAATTAGGTCATTGTAATTAGTTTGATGTTGCCATAGTTATGGAAGGTCATTTTCGTAGGACCATTAAAGTTGCTACATTAGGATCAACAGTGGAAGGGATCAATAGAGAAAAGCTTCACCGACTACACGAGATTGACTATACAGACACGAAGTAAACTTCAACAGACTACGTGCAATAGATTAGGGAGGACACACGGAAACTGAGGCACCATTATATCGTTGGAAACGGGAAAATATATGGATTTTCTTGCCCAAATTTTTTTTTCTACAATCAACACTTTTTCAATGATTCACATGGATTTGTTAATTCATATCAACTAAATTTTTTTTATGAAAATTTTAAAAAAATAATGTTTTTTAAATAAATTTAATTTTAGTTTTTCAATAATTATTACATTAAGTAGATTTCTATTTTGCCCTTATTATTATATATAAAATAATTAATGTCGTTATATATAAAACTAAAATTTATAATATATATTTAATGCACATTATTTAAATAATAAATTTTATGACAATTAATTTTAATCTAATAATTAAATTTTTTACGTATATAAATTTTTATTAAACTTATAATTTTTATTTAAAATTTATATATGTTAAAAAATACAGATTAAAATTAATTATAATAAAGCTAAAAACAACAATCTACTTAAAGTAATAATTATAAAAAAATAATTAAATTTATTAAAAAAGAATTAAAAATATATTTTTTAATTTTTTTTTAAAATTTAGGTGATACAAATTTACAATCCGCATAAATCATACGAATTGTAAATTAATATGTTTATTAACAAGAGTAATTTTAATTTTTTTTTAAAAAAGTATTGGATGTAGAAATTTTCTTCCATGTAAGAAGAAAATTCCAAAAATATATGATTGATAATAGTCCGAAGTAAATAGCCCAATAAGTTTAGAAAAGATCTTGAAACCGGCTTTTTTATAACATTGATTAAGAAATTAAAATAAATAAATAATTTAGACATCACAAAAGTGCATAAATAATTTGAGTAAGTTTTTCTTTTAATTTTTTAACTAATATTCTAAAGGTACTATTAATATTTTCCTTATAAAAATTATAAAAATATATATTTTTGCTTTCATTTAAGATGTGTTTAGTATAGTGAATGTAAAAAGGAAAGAAAGAAATAAAATAAAAATAAAAGTGTTTAGTTTAAGAGAAATAATATATATATATATATATATATATATATATATATATATTTTTTTTTTTTTTTTGTTAGATGTAACAAGCACACAGCCAATGAGCATTTTCCTTCCATTTCTCACCATTTTATTGTGGAATTATTTTCAGGACGTTCAACTTTTTAATTTCTATCCCTTTTTTCATTTTAACCCAAAAAAACTATTTTTTTAATCTCCTATCTATATTTCTCACCAACTTTATCTCTATCAATCAAAGTGTTAATTTTTACTCTATTTTATTTCTATTTTTTCTTTTATTTTTTTTTAAACATTTCTTATAACATTTATTGTTTTTTTTTTTCATATCTCTTCCCATTCTACCGGAATTCAGCTCAAGTTTATCATGACACAATTTGTCCCTATTTCTCTAGAGTTTTAGACTGGACCTAAAACCTGCTTTCATCCTTTGGTGGTAGGTGAGCACCTCATTTATTCCCTTGCATGTGGATTTTAGTACAATTGAAAGATAAAGCGGAAAAACTACAAACGAAGGTGAGGTGTCTCCGTCATGTCAGAGAGCAAAGTGTCATTCAATGCATTGGGCTGTTTTCACTTATCTTCATTGGATATGATCCACATGCTTTGCAATTGCAAGCCCAGTTAGTTTATCTCAGCTTTGCTTTCAAAGTCTCTATTCAATTAGAATGAGAACCTTCCCCATGTTGACGTTGTGCCCATGCATATTTAATAATGTGGAATGAGAGATTTCTATTTATGTTGCAAGTTAGGGCTCACATGCTTGCTATATATATTGAAGAACTTATGAGTGGCCTTAGTAAACATAAATTTAGTTTTTTGGGTATTTATTAATGAAATAATACTACAAAAGACAAGCTTAGACGAAGATTGGGACGCGCAGGCACAACTCAAAGAGCATGTGTATATAATATTTGATTCATTTAATATAGGGTAGATAGTCATTTTTTTTTTCCTTAATATATAATTCGTTGATAAATTCGTCCATGAAAGATTAAAATTCAAAATTTAGTTTTCAAAAGTGTAAAAAATGCGATAAATTTATTCGACCATTAACTTCTGTTTATTACCGTTAATAAAATAGCCTACTTGGTATATAGAAATAAATTTGTCACAGAAATGATTGTCAACGTGATCATGATGAATAAATTAGACAAAAATATCAGTAAGTTATCATTATTGGATGTAAATGTCAGTAATTTTTTGTTGGATGAAAATGTGAGTTATTTTTTTTGGAGGAAAATGTGAGTAATTTTTTTTGGATAAAAATGTCATTACATTTCCATTGGACCAAAATATTAGTAATTTTTCATTGTATCAAAATGTTAGTAATTTTTTATTGGACATAAATGTCAGTAATTTTTTGTTGGACCTATATTTCCATTGGACTAATTTGTTAGATCCTAAATTTTATTTCATTTAAGGGTAAAATATAATTTTAAGGTAAATTTTTGCCTTTTTTAAAGTAATCAAATTAATGATAATATTTATCTTTTTAAAATTAATATTTAATTAATTAAAATATAATTTACCATTTTTAATAATAGTCGAATTAAGTATCATATAAATTACTTTTTACGAGATGTGTAGAAATAAAACTGTTAAATAGCCATTCACTTTTTCTTGTATTTCCTTTTTATATCTTTCTTTTTTGTTCCAGATGATATCTATTATCACTTTCTTTTTCTTTACACTACTAGAAATAAGGGATTCTACATCGATTATTTCTAGCATACTACATCGATTTACGATCGCCATCGTTAGGGATGTCGTAAAATGTGAAAGATTATTTTACGACGGCTGCCCAAGACCGACGATGTAGAAATGCTAGATACTCTACGACGGTCGCGTCTAAATGACCGATGTAGAATGCTCAGCATTCTAAGACGGTCTTTGACACGTGACCGTCTTAGAACAATCATTATTCTACATCGATCTTTTTAGAACCGATGAAAAATGCTTCTTTGTTTTTTAATTGGAGCTATTTTAGTATTCTAAGATGGTCTTTGACACGAGACCATCTTAGAATGGTTATCATTCTACATCGGTCTTTTCAGAACTGTTGTAAAATGCCTTTTTTTTTATTTTTTTAATTGGAGCTACTTTTTTTTTTATTTACACAATAGAAAAGTTCTTCAAATACTTGCAATAAACACGTGAGAATATGAAATTAATTAAATTTTATGTAATGAATTTAAAATTTTCTTACCTTTTGTACTTTCTAACATACAAGTTTGTTTACATTAATTATTTAAAGTTCTTTTCAAGCCGAACTGAGCCGATTCCATGCATTCACAATTAAATCTACTGATATAACACCATAGAAATCATCTTTGTAACTATTTCATATACTAGCTTGTGGCCATTATGAACAAAACAAGTAGAAAAGATCGATGTTAAAAAGACAAAGTTAATAAAACTTGTGATGATTCTAATAGTTGTTATGACTTTAAGTTTATGCATGGCTAAAGAAAAGAGAATAGAATTTCAATATGGAGTGAAACCTCTGATGCTTCTAACCAGGACATCTAAAAGCATGATGTCATTCAAAGAAATAACAAATTAATGATAATTTTTCAGCTCATTCTCATATTGGATATAAAGATCACAAGCAGGGGATATAACAAGACAATGACAATTAAGAAATGCAACATACCACACGACCATTGGTAGACATTTTCCACAGTATTCCGATTAGATTAAACACTTAGGTACCAATCTTTCCATTCACTATTTCCCTGTCAAGTTAAGAAGTTTGAAAATAAGCTTTAAGAATATGTAGTTAAACATTTAACATTCATTTTCTACAGGAACATGTTAAAACATTCGACAATTCCCTACTAGAAAAGAAAGACAATTGATCAACAGATACTAGCAATATAACTTGAAACAGTAAAAAATCCTACCAAAACTTGTTGGAGACAAAGTAATAGACCTGCAAATGTTCCTGAATCACACTGTAAATGAGAGATCATGCACCTTGTTTGTATGATCTTCCAACGTCATTTGATTTTCTGCTTTTATAAATACTCACTTTTTTCTTCACAATTTTCACAAGAATAGGAATAAATACTCACTTTGCTAAAGAACAATAGTCAGTGTGGATAAATACTCACTTTTTTCTTCACAATTTTCACAAGAATAGGAATAATTCTTGTATCAATCACCAGCTGGTGAACAAGATCTCCAATATTGTGCATCAACATTTCCAGCAACAAGAAAATCTACAGATAATACACAAGTTAGTACCACACCATAGTACATGAAACCAATTATTATAAATACTCAAAAGAAAATCACATAACCAATCTTCTCCATTTCAGGTATGGTGCAGGTAAAAACTATTTAGAAAATTCTCATGCAAAATTCAAAGATTTCAATATTTTTCATCCAATCAGTTTCAGTCAGTTTCTCACTTGTCACGGCGTTGACCCGAGCTGCCATCTTTTTCTACATAAAAAAATATAGGAATTCAATAAAATATAAAATTTATAAGATAGTTCAGAATGGAAAGAAAATATTAAACAAAAAGTAAATATCAATTTAAATTAAATTAGGTCCACTTTCATTAACTAGAAACACACGAGATCTATCTATATAGAGACAAAATACAAACTTAAATAATAATTAAGTCAAACTGAAAACCAAAGAGAAAATAAGCATTTGTATCCTTGAATGAACAACACTACACAATATAGTACTATAAACTAAAACTTGGATTCCATATTACATTAGACTGTTAACCATATATATAATTTCGCAAGGGAAGTGCAAGTTAATTGATCCACAACACACAAAAAGTTGTTACGCAAGACTCAGAATTTGTCCTATATAAAACATCTTCCACCATAAGACAATTAAAGTGACCTCAGAAAGAGATGAAACTCACATGTTGTGGCAGAAGCAGAAGGGTAGTGCTAAACTAAATGCTTAGCAAGTAGCGACAAATTCTGAATTTCCTGTATGTCATGAATGACCTGCAACACCGAAAAATTCAAGGCGAGCTAATTCAACACTTAAACTCGATTTCAATGTCAGTTCAAAGAAATGAAATTCAAAAAAATGGTCAAAAATTATAATCTTCATGCCCACAACCCAAATGATCAGATCTTAATACTTGACACATCAAACAAGTAAGTGGAATAAAAGAAAAAATGAAACATCAAAAATCAAACTTGCAGTGCTTATGATGTATGACCAATATAGAGCACACTCAATAAACAAAATAACTACAACAATAATAAAAAAAAATATATGTTTTCACCTTTTACAAGGACAAAGATTATGAGAAAGATACCAAGGATTCACTTATAAGCCTCGTAGAGCTTCAGCATTTCAATTGCAACCCAGACCGAAGATCAATTTGGTGTTAAGGTAATTGTTGAACAAACAAACTTCTTCAGCACCGCCATTAGACCTGTCCCTATCCCTACTCTTCCAAAGGAGAAGCTGCATTTTGATAACCACACCTTCCCCTTGTCTACTCGCCTATGCTTCATGACACGTATGATTCAAGTTTTTAATTTAGCAAAAATCTTGAATTCTTCGATACTTTCTTTTTGGGCTGATTTAGTTTCTAGTTATTGGCATTGTCAGTAACAAAAATTTGCATTAAAAAAGTAAGAGAAAATAATTAATATATATATATATATATATATACTGGAAGTATATTTTATTATTATTATTAAATCATAAATTATGATAAATATTAATTTTTTAATTTTGATAATAAATATTTTTAATAGGAAATAATAAATATTTTAAAAGCTATATAAAAAGGGATTTTTAATTAATTGAGAACTTAAAAAGGTAATAATTATCACATTTCTTACTTTTTTTTCACCTATTCCCCTTTCTCTCCTTTTCATCCATTTCACACTCCATTTCTTCTGCATGAGAAAGAAACATTGCTCAATAATTAAACAGTTTATGCATATATAAAATCACTTATAATTAAACAGTTTATGCATATATAAAATCACTTAAAAACAATAGGAACTAAAAATGAAATTTAATTTTAGGTAATAATTAAATGTGTGTTGTGTCTCTTGAAACATAAAAGCTGAACGTTGTAGGAGACACAAAACAAAACCCAATTTTCCTTTTAAATTTCAGTTTTAGGTAATAATTAAATGAAATTAAATACTCCTCCTCTGTTCTTGTTCTGCGACCTTCATTAACGTGTACGAGAAAACAAATGTTTTTTTTTAAGCAAATGGAAGATTAAAAAGGTTAGTGGTGATTTGACGTAAAAGTAAGTGGGGTTATGTGCAGTATTTAGTTAATGTTATTTATGAAGAATCTTTTGTTAATATTATTTCTTTTGAGTGTTGAGTTTATTTGTATGATAGATTAATTTTTTTACGTGGATTGGGTGTAAATTTTAACTCAAGAATTAAGTTAAGGTTAATTTTTTTTTGTCAAAATCATGCTAAAAAAAGTTTCCTCAAATCTGCATCAAATGCCAAGGGTATTGTTTATTAGAGTCTACCAACTATTAAAAAAAATACATAAATTCATGCATATAACATAAATTTCAAATGAGATTCATTCTTCTAGTGTATTTGTAGCAACTATTTGGGAGAAGACAAGAGACTACAGAGAATTCATAAAGGGATAGAGCAACCAAATTAATTAATTTCATAGATATTCTATCAAGTACTCTGTACACGACAACCACGTTATTAGACCATCAACATATTAATTGTGAACAGATACAAAGGATACAACACAAAGGAATCAAGAAAGAAAAAGTTATCATTGACTGGTGTCATGAACAAAGAAGATCACAACATATCTTATTGGACAATTAAGTGAAATCTGTGAAGCCCCCTCGATAATATCTGAATCTATATATAGGCAAAAAGATAATGAATTACCAATGGTGGATTAATAAATATAAATAACAATAAGATGTAGTATTAAAAACATTAACATCTTGGGATCAATGATTTAATGAAGATGCCAACTGAATAAACTAAATGAGTCATAAATTGGACAAAAACATAATAACCTTTGCATTTTCCTTGCCAGATGCAATTTTAAACCTAGACTTTTTGGCAGCAAATATTTCATCAACCGTGTGTCTGTGTATCTAGGGGGCTTCCACAACTTTGATTTTTTAAATCCATTGTCCACTTCAGTGATCCTGCAAACATAAATCAAGCAAGTTCTAAGCAAATTAAGAAGCAGTAGATTGAAAGGGAAGCATAAGCTTACTTTGTAGGATCAGCCAAGGGGGGTTGAGATTCATCAGTAAAGTCCACAACACTTGGCCGCTTCAACAGCTCTCCTTGTCAAGAATGTACAGATTGAAAATTAAATGTTTACCTTCACCACATTTAAATACTAGTTGTTCATATGGAAAGAAAGAAATTACTATTTGATTCTAAAATTGAAACTGTGCTATTCCTACATGTGGATTGGGAGGCATCAAAATACAAACTCCATTTCAATTGAAATGAGAAATGAGCATATGCAATACTACATGACAAATAATAAAGATGCGACTCATCACAAACAATAAGTCTGCATAGTTTACTCCCAAATCATAATCCTGGGGAATATTTTACTTCAAGGCAACCATTTATACATTATCTTCAAGGCAAAAACACCTTGAGAGCATGCACCTAGTCAAGCAAAAAGCACATATAGCAACCAATCCTCGGACTAGTGAAAATGAAATTAAATGTCACAACTCACAAATGTATAATAATAAAATCAATAATGAACTATGATAACCGAAGCATCTTCAATATAATCACACAGATTGAATGCTAAATTGAGGTCAAGAGTTTGGTAACTTACCCTAAGTTCTGGCGGTGTCTTCTTTATAGCCATAGATCCAGTTTTCAAAGGTCCAGAGCCAAGTTGGTGAGAACTCGAGGGCACAAAAATTGGTTTAGCCACTTTTGCCATGCCTCGTTTCGCCGCACATACTTTACCAATCAAAACACGTCATCGAGAATAATCTGCAAGTGCAGATTCCATAAGCGAGAAAGGATTTAGAGTAGAATTCACAAATTGCACAATTATAGAACACGATAAGTGTGCTACTAATTATGAGCTCAAGGGAATGTAGATTAACGGCTTAGGTTTTGAAAATTAGAATAGAATAAATGTGAATCGGAAGCAAGAGGGAAAGACAAGAGATCGAATCGTGTCGTGGAAGATGCAATGGCGAGCGGTGTCGTATCGGTTTTCGGCATAACAGAGGGAGAGGGAAGAGAGCGAAAATGGGAGCGGGCAAGCGAAACGAGACCTAGTGAAAATGCTTCGTTTCATTTTTATGTTTGCGTTTACATTTTAAAACAAAAATTTTGATTTCCCTCCTGTTTGTGACGCCATTACAGCAGCGTTCGTGACCGTTTGTACTTTCAAAATTTATGTTGGGCTCACCCGCAAACGTGCCACCACCTACCCCCCTTCTCCGACCACCACCTCCCCACCGCACTGCCTCTCCTTCTCCGTCCTCCGACGTGCCACCAACTCCTTTTACACGCGCCTCGGTCACGGAGGCTTCGCCCCCGTCTTCGCCGGCACCCTCATCAAGCTCATGGACTCTGCCACCAACCACCAGGGTCAGCGCGAGTTCCACAACAAACTCTTCTTGGCCTTGAAGCTCCTCTCTCGACACGACATCACCATGTTGCACTTCTCCTCCAGTCAGAAAAGCCTTAAGCTTCAGAACATAATGGCAACCATTCCTCTCTCAAACAAGAAGTGGAAACACCCCTCAAACAAGAAGTGGAAACGCTCCTCAAGGGTTTCAGAGATCGCCAAAGTTTTGCTGGCTGCGAGTGGATGACCACTCATTTAGGGCTTTTAATTTAATTCAATTGAGATAACGGCGGGTTTTTAATAAAAACCGTCATAGTTTTTATGACCAACACACATTCTAAGGAGGTTTTCAATAACCGTCTTAGAATGTGCATCGTAAAATACTTTTATCATAAAATAATTACAAAAATGTCACCGCCTTGTTTTCTAAGGCGGTTCCAAAAGACCCGTCGTAGAATGTCTGTCGTAAAAACACAAGTTTCTAGTAGTGTTACATCCCTCTATCTCTTCCTCCCATCTTATAAATTTATTGCATTGGTCACTTTTCCAGTCCTTTTTTACCATTCTCTCTACACCCAAAATACAAAATGCAGTGTAGTTTTATCGGGTTCAATTCTTTTCCATATACTGCTGACTAATATTTAATTAATAATATATCCCTCGCTTCCAAAGGATGGAGGAAATTTAGGAAGATATACAATTTTCATATGTCCCAATCTAGATTTTCTTAGTCCAACACACGACACACACACATTTTGAAGTTCAAATAACAACAACATACACTACTAAAAAAAATTATCTTTTACGACGCATATTCTAAGACGATTATTTGGAACCGTCTTAGAATGTTACGCGGTGATAATTTTATAAATATAACATTGTTAAACGAAGACGGTTGTACAAAAATTGTCTTAGAAGTTACCGTTCTACGATGGTTTTATAAAAACTGTCTTAGAAAGTTGTTATTCTAAGACGATTTTTACAAAACTGTCTTAGAATTGAATGCTTGTCATTTGCGGGCTTTAAAGCCATTTTTCCTTTTGCTCTCGTGAAACCTAGTGCTCAAACTCACACACTCACAAACCCTAATCACATTCTCTCGCTTCCCCCTCCCTTCAGCCTTGCCTGAATCACACAGTGCCATTTTTTGAAACTACTCGAGGAGATTTGGGTCGTGCTCGACGATAGCAGCCCCGGTCTATCCTCCAACGAGGATGCGGCTGCGGCTGTGGCTGTGGCTGCAAGGCCCAAGACCAAGCCAAAGTCTCGACGTTATCTTCGATGTGACTAAGGTTTTCGTTCTCCCTAACACCGATGCTGATGAACCCACCAATAACTTTGCTTTAGTGTCTCATCCTCAGGTAGCTATTTTCTTTCTCCTTCTAAAACCCTATTCACTATTCTATTATGCTTTCTCATTTTTATCAAATTGTTCCAAAATGAGATCATGATATAGTTTTTGTTCTTATCTTGTGCATCATAATCAACATATTCTGAATTTAAGCCATTCTGAGACTGAGAGTTCCAAAGATGATCAACATGCTCCACCACAAATGAACATGTCATGGTCAAGAGTACAACCCCAACTAGAAGTGGATCTGGTGGTGGCACTTGGGATGGACTTATTAGAATACCCATTTTGCTCTTGTGTGCTGAGTGCCACCTCAGCTCACAATTTACCTAGACCGACTTTAGTAGTATGCAATTTGATGGAGCAGGTAAGCTGATGGTCTTTGTTTATGGCAAAACTTTGAATTACTTGTTGTATTTTCAACTGTAAAACTGAATCTAGTGCAAGGATCATTGTATATCATTGTTCTTTTGTTTTTCCTTTTACTATTCTATAGAATAGCAAGGATCATCCTCTATTTACATCTTTGGGATATGACTACTAATGGAATTCTGCTTCCTTCTAGGTAATTGGTGAATGCCATTCTGGACAAATTGGTGATGAAGTTGATGCAAAGTATAAAAAGTGAAGAATTCTCAAGATAGGGAGCTTTGTATTGAGTTTTGTCTTCATACAATATTGTACCAGCAGGTCTCTCAAAAGTAGGGAATTGGATTTATGCTAAAAGGAGCTTATGAAATTTTAATTTGTTTTAACACTAGTTAGTTTGTTTCATTCATATTTCAATCAAATGGCAATTTGATAGAGTATATAGTATGGACCTCTGTTTATAGCTAGTTTCTCTTCATTGTAAATTGCAATCTAGAATGTTCCTAAGTCAGTTAATTTGTTAGTGTTCTGGCAGAATGCTAGTTGATAGTTGCTATAACTGTTAGTGAGTTAGAAGTTTGTTGAACAAAGTTAAATATTTGTATACACAAGAGTTAGAATAGTTTGAATCCAAATCCAAGAATAGAAAAGTGAAAACTAAGTTTTATTTTCCCTAAGATTTTATCTCAAATTCTCTCTCTCTTTCCAGAACTTTAAGATTTTTTTGTGTTGCAGTGGTGGATTCCCTCCTGGGCTTTTAGTAGCTCAAGTCAATCATGTTATGGGGAAACAACAATTACAAAGTAATGGAATTTTACTAAGAAAGGTAAGTTAATCACATAATGGTTTTAATATTGTCTGGTTGGTTCTAAAAACCGATAACTCCCTCTACTACTGCTATATATCTTCCTTCGCATTTCTTCTCTTGTCGGAAGAAACACCGTCTAATTCAAGCATGTTCAATCTTGCATTTACTCAGAAAGCTACTTAATTTCTCTTATTTTGCTTTTTGTTGGTGCAGTTAGGTATTTTGAATGTCATTCAAGCTATGGAACTTGCCCCTGAGCTTGCTTATCCTTTATATATTGCTGCCTCTGTAGATTAGTATGTTGTAGTTCCTGTGTTACTCAAATCATTTTTTAACACTTACTTATTAACTTAGTGATTATATATCCTCTAGGTGTTTCATTTGTGGATGATCTCATGTGTGGCTTCATCAATTAACTCAAGTGAAGAGCCTCTTATTAAGAAAGGCCAAGAGCTTCTAAAGAAGAAGGCCAATGGTACTAATTTAGATTATTTAAATCTGATCAACATATTGTTTTTTCTATTTAATGGTATGTTATTAATGGTTTTGTTAGCATATACACAGATATTTTTTTGTCAATTGATTTTTTCTTCAATTTGTTCACAAACATATGCAAATATATGAAAGTTTCACCTGAATCTTAGATGTGAGCCTGCATGATTTTTTCTTCAATGCTTTATTACTTGCTGCTCCCATTTTTCATAATTAAGGCAATTTCAACACAAAAGCTTAAGGGTCTATGCATTGTTTCTGCTCTTGTGTGAAGGTGTAATAAATATAAGACCATTCTTAGTTGTCCACCTAATAACTTAACCTATTAAGAGAGTTGGTCTTTAACATCCACTATATGAGGAGTCACATCACTTTTAGTTCTCTTTTTATGTGCTAACAAGTCTTTTTGAAAAAGTGGAGAGATAAAGTGGGACACAAGCTAACTCCTTTGGTTCATGGTTATTATTTTTTAAAATTATCTAGAGATTGTACTCCACTACATTCCTATTTTTTTTAATGTTTCAAACGGGAATATAATTTTAATTTGTTTTGCGAGTTTCACGTTTATATCTTTCAATTTTCTTGATAAAATTTTTGTTATAAATAATTTAAATACAATACATAAATTCTCATAATAGTATTAAAATAATCCTTTAGAATATAAAAATATAATGTCCTTCTCTGATGTTGAAAATAGAGGCATATCCATCATATCACATGCTTAAAAAAGAGTTCTTTATTTAAACCCCAAAAACCTATGTTCTCATGTACCATTGTGAAGTTTGTTTTGGAGCAGGATAAAGCTTCCTTTATTTGGTTAATTGGTTTAAGTGTTCTTCAAAGTGCTGCATCTTCTTTCATTGGTCGTTCTATAAGGTAATTAGTACAAATCCATCCAAGACCTTATTTTCTTCGATCTTTCACCACTGACTCGTGTTCACGCTGTTGCATGTGAATTTTTTTATTATGTCACTGCTAAAATAAAAGTTTACAATGACAGCTGATCTACGACGGCCATATAACAACTGTCTTAAAAAAATGGACGGTGGCATTTTTGTAATTAAGTGTAATTTTTCAAAGACGAGTGTCTAGTCACACCCATCTTAGATTAATAACATTCTACATCGGTTATTAACTTTGAACCGTCGTAGAATGTTCATCATTCTACATTGGGTGTTGTTCGAACCGTAGTTGAATCGTTCAAACGCAAACCATTTTTCATCGGTTGTTGTGATAACTGATGTAGAATGTACGGTATTTTACATCGGATGAGCAGTGAACAGTCATAGAATGCAGCCCCTTGCTACATTAGGTGGGCAGCAAACCGTCATAGAATTCAGAATATTCTACATCGGTTATGAGGATAACCGATGTAAAATTATTTTTTTTTTGTGCTTTTTCCTGCATTGGCAGCAGAATCTATGAATCAATGCCAATTAATCAATCCATATTGGATGGCATAGAATAGTATAGTTGTATGACTGGGTAGGTAATGCAATATATTTCATTTCATATTGGAAGATCCATACACACGCAAACATGTATGTACATACATTGAAAGTGGAAAGTATCTATGAATCAATGCCAATTAATCATTTAAAATGATGAATATGAAAAAGAAAAGAATGAACTTATAGTGGCACCTTCAAATGCTCCTTGTTCAGACCCAGCCTGTTTGGCATTAAGAATGAGCAGATTCCTCTGTCTTACCTTCCTAAGAAGTTGAGAAAGTACTTGGAAAGGAAGAAAACAAGTAATTACTGCTACAAATTCAATGATCAATCATTTTATACATTTTTATTTTCTAATGATTGATAAGAAAAAGGAACTTCAATGCTTACTTTAATGCTTTGGCCTCTGGAAAGTAGAAAAGAAATTGGGACACCTGTCACTTGAGCCATCTCCATATAATTGTAAATGAACATCAATTTATCCAAAACTTAATAAAGGAGATATACATCCAGCATTAACACAAGCAAAGTATGAAAGGTAGCAACAAAGAGCATCCCTAGATAAAAGAACCAGAATACAAACCTTCAAACAATACACAACAAGGCGCCACCTAATTTCTGCGTTTCCATTCTAAAGATCGAATATAATTGAATGATGAACATCCTCTTTCTGCAACATACAAACATGCAACGACTAAGCCAATAAATTGACTGTGAATATAACTTTGAAGAACAAAGACGAGATTCAGCAAAAGAAGCTGTTTAGAAAATGGTAGGCATATAAATAGGTCACAAATGGAGAAGTGCATAGACAAACATAGGAACATACAGACAATAAATAAAATGACCAATTGAAATGTATATCTATCAAATTACAACTCCATTGCAATCTATTTGAATTTGGATTTGGGCTTAACTCAACGCCAAGCAGAGAAGCTTTACAGGATTTGAACACATTACGTCCAGGTCACAAGGCAATATCCTTAGCATTGTGCCAAGGCACACAAAATAAAGTGGGAAAAAAGTTGCTTGAAATGATGCCAAAAGAATGACTTTACCTGCTAAAAAAGGAAGTGTGATGACACATAACTCAGTGAATAAGAACTTAATTTGTGGTCTCTTTGCATAACTTGTAACTTAGAACATAACAAAGGAACCTATTGAGCAATAAACTCAGTGTGCCGAAGCACAAGGTAGTTAAAGCAAAACAATATGGATAGAAGCTGGAGTAAATCAAACTGAAGTCTCCCTTCTACTGTAACTTCTTTACTTTCCCTGATCCCATACTACCTACCAAACCATCAATTAAGTATTGATAAGGTAGATAGTCGAATGATTGAAAAGTCAGAAAATAAAAGCATACACAAAGTAATTCACTCAAAAATTGCTAAGAATATACAGTGCAGGAATTACTCTAGAAACCAACTCTCTATTTTCATTTAAGTTGATGAAGCTATACACAACCTACCTACCGACTAGAATACAACTACTAAAAAAATAATGAGAGAAAACATGTATACACTAGAACACTATATCTCTTTACCTTGATGAGAAAGTTGTATCCTTCACTCGAACTCTACTGTTCCTAATACGACCCAAAATTGGAAATTCTGCTATCTTCAGGTTCACAACTCTCTGAAAAGAAGACAACAACAAATTAAAATATATTAGAACAGTAACCACAATAACTTGCACACAACCTTCTTTTAATAACAAAACCTTACAACTATCAACTCTAACTATTTTAATCTCAAAGTCAAGTCAACACCTTAATAACATATGGCAAGTGAAATTTGCAGATGTTGTATCCAATAATAATATCTGGGTCCACTTCATGAATTAAATCCTGCAATAAAAAAAAAATCACATCCCATCAAACTATAACCGTAGTAGAGAAAGGATTATAATTCATTCATTAGTTACATTATCAAATTGACTCATGATATTCAAGTTTAAGAAACAAATGCTATAATAACATTAACCAAGTTGTAAGAACTACAAAAACATCATACTATGTGACAAAGCATACAAGATGTCACATACTTACCAAGCATATAATACCTATAGTTTATTTAGGGGGACTGGCGAATCAAATTTGGGGGTTTTCTTCAAATTATTATGCTTAATAAATCGCAACATGGTTAAACACACAATTGAAATACCCTTCAAGCTAGCAGGACTTCAAATGACATGACATCAACACCAACAATAGGAGAACATGATTTAAGGGTCATCACATAACGAATAAATGACTGTTGTTCTCCTTGTAAAGTAACCAAATTAACAATATGTAAGAAATGAGAATTTTCAGTTAAAAAAATAACAAACTTGTGCTTGAATTTGCAGATGTGAAAATAGAGAACAACGGACTTGGATTACAGGATCATGGGTAGGCTCAGGAAAATGACCTTTACGACCAGCGAACTCAATGTAAAAACTCAACATGCGAAATGGAGACATCTCTGAATATTCCCCTTCTGGAGCATGACTAACCAATTTGGAATACCTATAACACTGTTAAGGGGAGAACAGGAAAATCTAAAGATTTTGGTATTCCTATAACCCATTTATACAAATATTATCACATGAAAGAGGATACAAGCAATCAAACTCTAATTGGCAGTAAGGCAAGGTTTTAACTGTTTTCTTATATTTTCCAACTGGAATTTCAATCCAATTTCTACCAACTATGTTGCAATCAATCATGAAGCGAAGGGCAAAAAGTACATTGCTTTCATAAGTCAAGAAGCTCTTCAATCCCAGACCATACTAGTGTCAACATGCATGACACTAAAATTTAACACTTAACGAACCTAAACTGTATGCCATGGCCATACTATGACAATATCAAGAGTACAACCAATGAGAACCAAGAACGTAGCTTAAACATCACTCAAGTAATTATGGACTTGTCTCACTTTTGATAAGATTATTAATATACTGGAAAATAGAATGTCTACTGAAAATATCTAAGTTTACCACGACAGCTGGCAACCATTGTTGGGATTGCAAGTACAACTTTGAGAAAGGGTTATGAATTGGATTGCTAATAGTACATAATACTCCTTCTCTACAACATTTCAATACGGCGAATGAATTTTCCCACATTACTATTTCTACTGGCTTCTCTCATCCTTCCCTGAAGCATCACAGGACAGAAAAGATACTAAATTAAAGCAGTTCATAAGTTAAAAAAAAATGAAGCTTGTTTCCTTTTCTAAATTAAAAATTGGAAAAAGGAAAGTATTTTTAGATACTAAACTACACACCTCCCATACTTAAAAATACAGTGGCTAGCTAGACGAGTTTCTAAGCAAGAGTGACACAAACCAAAAGGCCAAGACCAAACAACATTTTTTGACACCACCTAGATGACACAAAATAATGTTGACTCGAGTTTAAGCAGTATGGTCTACTCTAATGTCCAAAACAGCATGATAAGGGATTCATGGAAGCTTACCAGCAATTTCCCGCAAAATAATGTTGACTCGACTTTCCAGCAATTTCCTCTACTTAATGAAATACTAAATGTTACTAAATGGAAGCTTACCATAGATTCCACCACACAACTCCATTCTTATTCCCAGACCATTTCAAACTCCATCCTTATTAAATACCTACACATAATCATAATCCAAGTCTTCCACCAAAACAAGCAGATTGATTAGACAGAAAAAGAAAAAAAACAAAAAACAAATAAATAAACCAGTAGTACAACAAAGTATATTAAAGATAAGAACATCATCTACTTGACTTGAGTCTCTAAGAAGCACAAATGAACAAAACCATCCTAATAACTAACCTTGTTAGCTAGCTAGCTAGCTATGCTTGCAAGAAAGAGTTTGATGAAAATGGGAGATATCATGTGGACCCATTCCAGGAGGGCAACAAATGTAGAAATATGGTTCAAACCCATGAACATTGCAACCAACACTGTGTCCTGACAAACAAACAAAATATGTTTATTATGTAATTCCTATAAGGCATTGCAACAATGTGATTGCTCCTGCATGTTCACCTTTATTTCCAAGTATTGGTAGCAAGATTATGCTGACGAAGGTCACAGTCAAATTAAACCCCAAGATTCTAATGCATGTTACGTAGTCACAATCAAATGATCGCAGTATACGACATACCTTCAATAGCTCAAACTGGTTCAAGAGCAAGGCAAAATATCAAAAGGAGGACGTTGGCTTGGCCCATGATACCTTCAATAGACTCGACAAATAAGGCCCCGATTCACACTCTCTTTTTCCTCTTCACACCATCTTGTTTTTTGTTGGTTTTAGTTCTTCATGGGTTAGAGACCACATGTGTCCCCCAACCCGTTGAGTCAAAGACTATTCTTGCTTGCAATGCATGGTTGCCGTTAGCACAAAAGAATTTTACAATAAAAAAAATCGAATACGAATTTTCCTATTAAATAGATCATTCTTTCACATGTGAATGCAATGAAATCTTACTCCATTACGTCAATTGTATGGGTTGAATAAATAATACTATAATTATTATTTTATAATACAATTGAATAAATTTCATTTAGATGGACAAGAGTTTAAAAACACAAAAAAAAAACACACACACACATGGCATGATTTTTTTTAATAAGATGCAAAATAAAAATAGGTTGCCATGTGAGCGACTCATAATCCATTAGCCATGCAAGCAAAATCTCTAATGGTAGAGTTTGGATTGAGGGACTAAAACAAACTTTTTTTTAATTTATAGGGATTAAAAGGATTAATTTTAATTTGAAGGACTAAAAATAAATTTACCCTAAATTTATTTAGTCCATCTAAATGAAATATAGAAAAGAAAGAAATGAGAAGGAAAGAAAGAAAAAGAATGGAAAATAAAATGATTTTATAAAATTTTCCTCTCTTCCTATCTAGTTGTATACAAGGCAAAAGAATATATATATATATATATATATATATATGTTGGATCAAGTGGTCTCGGAATAATTAAGAAGGGGGGGGGGAGTTGAATTAATTATTAATGAATATTTACTAATTAAAAACTTATCATTCTCAATGTTACTAGATTTAATTAGGCTTTTACTACTAAGTTAAGAAAACAAAAGAACAGGAATTGAAACTTAACAAAAGTAAAAGCGAAAATTAAAGTGCACAGTGGAAATTAAAGAGTGTAGGGAAGAAGAAGACAAACACAAGAATTTATACTGGTTCGGCAACAACCCGTGCCTACATCCAGTCCCTAAGCGACCTGCGGTCCTTGAGATTTCTTTTCAACCTTGTAAAAGCCTTTACAAGCAAAGATCCACAAGGGATGCACCCTTGTTTGTTCTCTTTGAACAACCAAGTGGATGTACCCTCCACTTGAACTGATCCATAAGAGATGTACCCTCTCTTGTTCTCAGTTACAACAACCCAAGTAGATGTACCCTCTACTTGTACCACAAAGGATGTACCCTCTAATGTGTTAAGACAAAGTTCTCTGGCGGTTAGTCCTTTTAAACTTTGTGAAGGGGAAACAAAAGATATCTCAGGCGGTTAGTCCTTTGAAATCTTTTGTTTAAGGGAAAGGGAAGAATCAAAAGAATTCTCAGACTGTGTCATTTTGAATTCTTTGAAAAGGGAGAAGGGAGACACAAAAGAATTCAGGCGGTTAGTCCTTTGTTCTTTTGGAAAAGGGAGAAGAGAGACACAAAAAGAATCTAGGCAGTTAGTCCTTGTCGAATTCTTTTTGGCAAAAGGGAGAAGAGAATAAAAAAGATGAATAACACACTTTTCTTTTCTGTGAAAGAACAAGGTTTGGAAACCAGAAAACTTAGAAAGCTTTTGGCAAAAGAAGAAGAAGAAGAAGTTCAAGAAGATGTTTCAAAAAATTGTGTAAAAAGTTATATCAAGTACCTAAAATGCAAGTCAAGGTCTTGCTTTTATAGACTCTTCATATCTAGTCAAGAAAACCATTGGAAGAGTTATAACCTTGAGAAAATCTTGAGAAAAACCATTGGAAGAGTTACATCTCTTGATTTTTATTCAAAACTTGTCACTGGTAATCGATTACCAAAACCATGTAATCGATTACACAAAGTATTTTATGAAAAGATGTGACTCTTCATAATTGAATTTGAATTTTAACATTTAGATACACTGGTAATCGATTATCAATATATTGTAATCGATTACACCATTTAAAAAACAATTGGAATGTTGCAAATTCAGTTAAAAGCTTTTGAAATCAAACTTTGCCACTGATAATCGATTACAGGAAACTGGTAATCGATTACCAGAGAGTAAAAACTCTGGTAACTTAGAAAATTTTGATAAAAACTCTTTTGAAAAACAAAATTATGCTATGTTTGTTTTTTTTAAAATCTTTTCAATACTTCCCTTGTGAAGTCTTCTTGATTTCTTCTCTTGAATCTTGAAATCAAACTTCTCTTGATTCTTGAATCTTCTTGATTTCTTCTCATGAAACTTGAAATTAATCTTGATTTGGAACTTGTTGACTCAATGTTGAAATCATTCTTTGGGCTTTTTGTCATCATCAAAACTACTTGAATCAACTTGATTCATCATCATGAAGCTTGCTTCTACAATATATATATTACATGAGGGAATAAGTCTTGAAAACTATATTATTTGATAAAACTATATATTTTATTAAATAACACTATCAATTAAAGATGCTATATAAATACAATTAGTTGGGAATGCTTTTAGATCATAGTGTCATATATAAAAAAATATCATTTGGTGCTATTAATGGTGCATGTGATGTAAGCTCCATTTGAGCTTGTAGGCCTAGGATCTTGTTCATCAATGGATTACTTTGCTTCTTGGAAGATGAATGGCAGCGGAATGGAGAAGGAAGAGAGAGAGGAGACGCCACTTCAAGGAGAAGATGAGTCTAGAAGAAGCTGACCACCATAGGAGGCCATGGATAAGAGCTTTGAGGAAGAAGGAGATGAATGAAGGGAGAGGAAGAGAGGAGCACCAAATTTTGTACTCTAAAAGAACTTTGAAATCTAAAGTTTAATATTCAAATGATCAAAGTTGAAAAAAATGCACACACAAGGCCTCTATTTATAGACTAAGTGTCACACAAAATTGGAGGGAAATTTGAATTTCTATTCAAATTTCACTTGAATTTGAAATTGAATTTGTGGAGCCAAACTTTGGAGCCAAAATTTCACTAATTATGATTAGTGAATTTTAGCTATGGTTCAGCCCACTAATTCAAGATCAAGTCCAAGATTCTCCACTAAGTATGCTTAGGTGAAATGAGGCATGTAAAACATGAAGCACATGCACAAAGTGTGACTATATGATGTGGCAATGGGGTGTAGCAAGCAAATGCTCACCTCCCCCTCTAAAATTTAATTGGATTGGGCTTCTCCCAATTCAATTAAATTTATTTTCCAACACACACAACAAATATTCACTTATTGCATGTGAAATTACAAAACTACCCCTAATACAAAAACTAGTCTAGGTGCCCTAAAATACAAGGGCTGAAAAATCCTACATTTCTAGGGTACCTTACCTACATTATGGAGCCCTAAATGCAAGACCCAAAAATAATGAAACCTTAATCTAATATGTACTAAGATAAGTGGGCTCATACTTAGCCCATGGGCCCGAAATTTACCCTAAGGCTCATGAGAACCCTAGGGCTTTCTCTTGCATCTCTGGCACTATCTTCTTGGAGTCTTCTATCCAATGCCCTTGCGGGGTAGGATTGCATCAGCGTGTTTGGACACTCATTCAACATGCACATAAAGGAATAAAAATAACCTCAAATGTATCTAATATGAAAAGAAACTATACCTGTATTGATTGTGCGTGTTTGGACACTCATTCAATATTTATCAAGTATGCAAGAAATCATGCACCAACTTTGCTAGTGTGATCCCATCACGCACCAACCAAAGCTTAAGAAAAAGATAAAATAGTATAATCCCTTCATAGAGTGCAAAAGCATTAAGTATGCAAGAAATAAAAAATTGGAGCAACAAAGTTTTTCTAATACATATATATTATTTACAATACATTTACTTCAAAAATTGCATTAATTCATTTAACATTATCAGTGTTTGAAAGACTCTTAAAGAGAATTTATAATGTATAAAATGTTTCCTACCTCTCCTTTATGTCTGTAACAACAAGGATATTTTGTAGATAGAAAAGAAGCATGTAAAATTATTGAAAGTAAATGGATTTAAAAAACAAAGATAAAAGTCCATCTCAAACATGTTTTCAACATCTGAAAAGTGGAGAAGAAATTAAAGAGACAAATCCACACAAGTATTTTAAAAATCAAGAGTCTTCTTAATTTAAGGAAGTAGCATGTGGATAAAATAGTCACTCTTGTGAGATATTGATGTCCCAAGTACCTTTAAGATGAAGTAAACATTCATCTGTGATCCTTTTAAAAGCCAGGCTCAACCTCTTCAAGTTTTTAAGACCTACAGGAAGCTTCTAAGTTCAAAGAACTAATTAGGAAAATTTTAGGCATTGGAATAATAAGCAAATAGGAGTTTCTAAGTTCAAACATAGTCTTTGCCACTTTAGCACCATTTGATTGTGTGTTGGACTATTCAAATTTTTAATTTTCCAAATAAAAATGACAGAAAGCTTATGTATTATAGAATGACTTTCAGAACAAACAAAATTGCTGTCTAAATTAAGAATAATTAAAATGAATTGACACTCCAAACGTGCATTTTGATTTCTATCAACTATTCTTCACGACGAAACACGCAAGTAACAACCAATTTATCGAACGAAACACACAATAAGAAATTTACGAATTATGAACCTCAAGCCTAATTAGTAACCCTAACGCAAAAACACAAAATTTAGGATTCACAGCAAAATCCTAAAACAATACACTCTTACAAAAATCAACAGAATATAGGGATTAATTTGACTCAACTATTCACTCTTAAAAAATATTTCGTTTACCCTAACACAAAAGACAAAACTAACATAAACCCTACCTCGCACGAATTGCACGCATGCTGGTTGGTTCATAATCGGTGTAAGATTGGGTACTGTACTCGAACTCGGAGTCAAGTCAGGTTCCCCGGGGCAGTAGACGCAGATGTTCCTGGTGGTGGCGAAGTGTGGGCACTGGTGTGGCTTTGACCTGACGGTGACGACGACGATTCCAGAGGCGGTGCGGACGGGCTTGGAAAGGAGCTTGGGGAAGAGCGTCTCGCGCTCGGCGTCGGGGAGCGCCACGATCATCTCCACGAGCTTGGGCACGCGTGAGAGCCGGTACTTGCAGCATGCCATGGACTTGAGCGCGTTTAGGTCCATGTTCTGGCCTTTGTGAAAGAGGTCCACCATGGAGCTCATGATCTCTGCGATGGCGCATACATGACCCTCCTCTTTGCTCAGGCAATGTGCTTCGTAATCGCCCTTGCCCGACACAGTGGATGTCAACTTCGAGGTCCTTCGAGGTTTTGAGCTTCGCGCACGGCGTCGTGGAGAATGCGAGAAATTAAAAAACCAACGTTTTATGCCCAAAACAAATTGAAACCCTAGCTTTTTTTCTATTTTTTAAAAATCAACAAAGATGATTAGGAGTGACACCCGTAGTAGAATTACATCTTCAAATGACCAAAATGCTCGTGTGACATGGCTACAAAGACGGGTGTCGAAGACCGTCGTTGTTATGTTGCCGTTATTTACAAAAATGCCACTGACGTACATTCTACATCAATTCTCTGGAACTGCCTTAGAATGTGCTTCGTAAAAAAAGCTTTTTTTAGTAGTGAGAGAACCATATTTGAAAACACATTATTACATCGCTTCATAAAGAACCGTCTTTGAAAACACTGACTTATTTAAAAGGTACATGCGACTCTCTAACTCGCGCATCTTCTTTGTCACAGGGAGGAAACCTTAAGCCCCAATCCCGCGAAGGTGGAGGAGAAGATGGTACCATTTGAAGAATCACCATCTCTCAAACGGTACCAAGAAGCGGAAACAAAAATAGAAAGGATGTCGCAAAGAAGAATCACCATCATCCTCGGCCGGAGAATGTCATGCTCCTCCGCCGCGTTGCCGCCTCCTCCGCCAGAGCTCTGTTGTTCGTGCCGCCGATTCTGAATCCCACGCAGTATGAGAGTGAGAGTGAGACCATTTTTGGTGCTCTTAATCTGAACCCGTAACTCTTCTGTAATGAAGTTCTCAACATTGTCGACGATGTGCTTGACTAAGCTTTCAATTTCTTTTACCAGTAACACTCCACTCCCTTTCTTCTTTTTCTTTTCTTTTTCCAATTTTTCTAAACATGGTTTTGGAAATTATACGACTCTGTGCTCGCGTGTGCTTTTGTTCAGGGACGCATCCATGAAGCTCAACATCAAAGGCACCCAAATGTCCCACGATCTGAAAAAGGTTAGTTGTAAAGTTCAGTTGTTGTCTATTGACTAAGTTGAAGTAGTGCTGACTGGTTATAATATTATCCTCTTGTCTTAGTTGTTATGGATACTTGTACTAGTTGGATTATGTCTAGATAAATAGAAGCTGAACAATGGGAATGATGTGCAATATCGAGTTATCTTTTTAAATACTAGCCATGTTTTATTTAGATGGATAATATAGGGTTACTGATCTAATCACAACATTTCTTGCATGTTGTATAGTTTATTAGTGTTATGGTTCAAAATCTGAAACTAATTTACAAAAGTAGCAAACAGAGCTACACAACAACAGGTTTGTGTTCCTCTTCCTCATTGAATAGCGCAGACAGAGTCCAGTCCTATGAGCTTTTCACATTCATGAATTTTAAATTTTTTTCTTTTATTTGTTGCTTATAATGGGTGTAGATGATGCGTTCCATCAATATATAACTAATTAGATTTACAATAAATAGCCAACCAATATTAACAGTATCATTGCAGTTTGAAAGCTATTGCATTTCTTCAATGAGAGTAAGGCTTGCTTTTAGGAGAGTTGTTCTTTAATAATATTGTTATAAATACAGTCTTTGTACACCGATTATTTATAAGTCCTAACATACTAGTTTTAAACCATGTATTGAAACTCTCTTAGTTGAAAAATTGTGATGATTAGCTAGTATAAGCCTATTGTTGTAAATCGTGTTTGATGATTTACTATGTATAAGCCAAGGCTGGCTTGTATAAAGCATTTTGTCTTATAGGACAGAGATGAGGAAAGACCTTCTCACTTCTAGAATGATGCATTTTGTATAAAGCAATTTGGTTGCTTCTGGGAAGTCTTTTTTTCCCCGTAAGATCATGTAAATTTTGAGCTTGTGCTTCATTGCCTATAATATGGACCTCCTGCAAAAAAAGAAAGTTATTTACATTTTTTGCATCTTTTTTCCATTTATATTTTTTTCAGTTGCTACACTCATTCATTGAGGTTTAGCTGAAGTGCCAATGCACTTTGTATAAATTGTGTTGCTTCCATGTGGTTTACAGGTTCACAAGCATTGGTCAGCTTTATACTTGAGAGAGAACTTCCTTCTGAACCATTTTCATTAGTAGCTGAGGAGGTGAAATTGTAAACTCTTACAAATTTCTTGGACATGCAAAGACTCTTCTTTCTTTTCCATGCTTGAGTATAAAATAGCTCAAAAAATTCAATATGGTATGAATTTTGTCTTCTGTGTGTCAAAGTTTCATAAGTTTCTCTTCCTAAAAAATTGGAATGATGTTACAGCATGAAGTTGTTTGTAATATCTCGTGTCATAAATGCATGAAATTTGTCTAGTATTATTAATCTTGATTATTTTCGAAGATTGCAGTTGTCATTCAATATCTTATTTTGATTAGGAAGGACAAAAATAGTGGTTGAAATCCATTTACTATCATTTCAAACAAACATATAACTATAAAGATGATTTTAATTTTGAAAGACATTGTCTAATATCTATTAACTGGCATGGTGAAATTGACTATCTAAAGGACTGCTTGATTGGAGAAACATTTTCTATTTTCATTTTTTTCACTTTTAATTTAAATAATGTCACCTTGTTTTAATTTTATTTCTTATTTTCAAAAGTTTGTACAATAAATAGGAAAAAAAACTTTTATTATTTGGTGATTTCATTTTCTACAAGGAAACCAAGTGAAAACGTAAAATGAAAATAGAAAACATTTTCTCAAAGCAAATGCCCTTAATTTGTCTAGAACACTTCTGGCTTATGAAAATTGGAATATCTGTTCATGCTAAATGAATATTGTTAATCTATATTTTTGAAGTCATAAAAATTTGATAACATAAAATACTAGTATAGTAATATTTACTTTTATTTCCTTTGCTCATTAAAATAATTAAACATTTGATTGAATAATTCTTTTTCTTCATTAATTTCCTAAATTTACATTCTATATTATTCTTTTTGTTTCACTTGCATGGTTACTGTGCTATCATTGTGTATGTGTCATTGAGTAGCTCATGGTTGTGAGATGACATTATTGGTTATTGTGCTATTATTTCCTTTTTCATATTCTTGTTAGTTTTTCTTTTAGCTCTTTTAGATTTATTCTGCAGACTTACCTTAATGTAACATCACCCTCTGACCGTCGCAATAAAAGTGTGGTGGGGTAAGGGTTCAGTCACCACTGTGAGGCCTTGTCTAACATAAAACCCTTCTTTTTCTATTCTTCTCTGTGTTTATCTTTTCTTCTCCACGAAGCCTATCATTTTTTATTAACCACTGACTTTGTTATTATTATTATTATTGTTGTGGGCCTTTAGGTGAGTTTCTGTAAAAATAAAATAATAAGGAGTTTCTATAAAACTATTTTTAAATGAAATTAATTTTATTGTAATTTATTTTTTATCATAAAAATAAGTTAAAGGTGAATATAATTGTAGCTCATATACTTCAAATTAGTGGCCATCTTTGTGCAGTATCCATTTTTGGCTCATATCCTCATCAAACATTTCACAGACAAATCAAATACTTCTCCTATCTATTTTACAATTTCTTTTACTTTTAATTTTTAAATAGATACAATTTTGGGATGAATTGTTTTGGGGGAAGTAATCTTTTTTCCAAAGATCACTTAAGAAACTCGGAATTTGGAATCCAAAACTAAACTAAACCAATCACACATTAATAATAACATTTAATTATGTCTACATTCTACACACTTATAAAACAATGATGCTCTCTCTCTCTCATTTGATTTACAATGTGCTTTGTTTTAATTTTTTATATTATATTTATAGCTGTATCAGGAGGATATCCATCATCTCTCAATTACCATTTCTTCCTTAAATCTTGCTACACGTAGGTATGCAACAATTTAGTAGCCAATAACTTGACAATAAAGAGTTCAAATGGCAGGTGATTTTTACTTATTTTTAACAATGATTATTTTAATAGTTCATGGATAATATTGTGTGCATTTTTTTTTGAAATGATGTGATATTTGATCAACATTTAATCATTTGGTCCTAGTTCTTGGTCAAGAATTTAAGAGTGATTGGTTGGTTGCACATCTTAATTAGGATATTTCAGCTATACAACTAAGATTGGTCTAAAATATTGTTCTTCCAAATTAATGTAATTAATATTTTTTTTTTAATTCTGCACGTAAAGTTATCGTTTTTATTTACTACCATTGAAATGCATGGCTATCTGTTGAAGAAAATGTTGTGAAATCAACACCTTTTCTTTATTTATTGAGCTTCTATATTTATGCTAGTGTATGTGTTCTATGCATGTAGGTTGATTAATTTATGCTGCCTATTTCAGTATGCAAATGTATGTGAAATCAAACACATCTTTCAGCAAAACAAGTGTGAATTGATATATCCTGCTTGATTATGTTGTTATGCTTATACATGTTCTTTTAGGTTATAAAGTTGACTCTAAATTTTAGATATGTAATTCCTTGTTTTGTTTTAGATAGTGGAGTTAAGAACCATTTTTAGCAGTAAGCCACTAGAAACTAGTACTTTAGGTTTCTAGTTAATGTAGCTGGCATGGAGATGACTACAAAAAATGAAATTAATTTTAAAAAAATACATTCTAAGACGGTTGTCTTTAAGACTGTCTTATAATGTGGTTTATTGGCAGGAACCCATCTTAGAATGTTATACATTCTACGACAGTTCAATACAACTGTTGTCGTAGACGTCTACAGTTTCTACGACGCCTGATACAACGACGGTCAATAACCAATGTTGTAAGCTACAAATAACCGATGTAGTACGCTTTTATTATAGTAGTGTGTATTTATATCTCATAGATGTTTATATCATTGTCTATATTACTTTGAAGTTGGTGATTGATGACATTGGTGATTGATGGTTCTTATCTAGGAAACATGCATTTAACTTTTATTGGTATTTATCTGTTTGTTTTATTTAAGACACATGTCTTTTTATTGTTGATTGTGAATATCATGAATTTTGAGTAATTTTTATCATGTTTGAGAATTTTTATGTGTATAGTATTTGATTATATAAATTATGTAGAAAATTGTAGAAAATTTCACAATTTTAGAAAATTATATACATGTTTGAAATCCTCTTTTGGATTATGTTATTTTAGTGTATGCGTGGTTCAATTGTGATTCAATTTTTTAATTTTTTTAAAAAGACATTCTAAGACGGTTCTTTGAAAAATTATCTTAGAATGTAGAAACCTTCTTAGAATCCTCAAAATATTTTATTTTATTTTTTAAAAAATACATTCTAAATGTAGATTCTAAGATGATTCTTTGAAAAACCGTCTTAGAATGTCTATATTCTAAGATGGTTTTCAACTAAGATCCATTTTACAAAAGTATCCTTATAAGACGATTTTTAGTTAAGATCCATCTTAGAAGGGTACCTTTCTAAAACGATTTTTATAGAACCGTTGCAGAAAGTGAAGACTTTCTGATGTGCCATCATTTTCTTCTATTTTCTAAACCCTTTTTGCACCATTTTAATTATTGATTGGTCTTAATTGTCAATTAATTAGGCAGTTTTATTATTTGGGCTCATTTAGCTAATTTGATGTTTTTAATCTAATTTCAGGAATTAATGAAACATTGGGCTTAATCCGGATTTTGGTTGTGGACTTGAAGAGGGCAAATAAAGCAGCGCTTATCTTAGTTAATTTCTAATTAGGAAATTTTGCAATTTTATTTTATGTTGTTCAGTGTTTATTTCGTTTTGGGCCAGAGTATTGTAATAGGGCCCAGTGACTTTGAGTGACTCTTTTTAAATAGCTGCCTTGGGATTCGTGCAGGGCATTCTATTCTGTTATGCTATCCATTATTCAGAGCTTTGTTTTAGGGTTTTTCGTTTTTCTGTTTTGCTGCTTCTGAGTTCGTAATGCAATTTTACGTTTTCTGCTTCTAATTACAATTTCGTTCTTGCTTCTTCTTTTACTCTCATTTACGTTTCTGTTCCATTTTACATTTCTGTTCGTTTACATTTCTGTTCATTTACGTTTCCGTTCATTTACGTTTCTGCTTCATGTTTCAATTGCGTTTTTTGTTTGAATCCATGGAAGGCTAGATTTTCTGGTGTTGTTTCCTTTTGAGGACGAAGCCCAACTCTCTTTGAGGTTTCGCTTGTAATGTGGTTTCCTGGCAGTTTTCCCTTCACCAGTTATCCCAATTTCGTGAATATTAATCAGTGCACGCTTCGTGTTCGATTAATTGCCTCTGAGCCTAACTTGCGTTCATGCTTAATGGACGAAGGGCTAACTGGTGTATGTGGTGCATAATCACGTATTGAAAACCCTAAGTTGATTTTCGCTTAGTAAATTGAAATAGGGTTGGATTAAGTGGTTGACTGTTAGGGACAAATTCTCCATAACCCAGGATAAGAGAGTGGCTTCTGAATCAGAGGAAACAACCCGTTTTTAATATTAGTAGTTTCGTATTCCATTTTATTTGTTCTGCTCTTTAATTACCAAACAACCAAACCCCCCCCCCCCCCCATCGTTACTGTTACTGCAAGCATATTATGAATATTTGGCTTGTCACTGCTCGTTGGGAAACGACCTAGGATCACTTCCTAGTTACTGCATTTTCATGTTTATTTGATTCGGGTACGGCCTCGATCACTTTCTATGACGTTGCCTACGAAGACGGTTACTAATAATCGTCGAATTTGCCTTTTAACCGACGTAAAAACTGCTTTGTCCAGTAGTGGTATAAGAATACACTCAGTCAAGCGCAAAGCAAGAACTTCGAGTTGAAGACACTCCATATATCTATATTGTTATTATTGCTTTTTATTAGTTTCCCCAAAAAGCAATATTTTTCTGTGTATGTTTCACTTTTGAAGATGGTCTCAAATAGTGGCGTGTTTGCTTGGGCGAACCGGCAATGAAATAAAAAACTTTTGGAATTTGACGATAAATAAAAGACTATAGAACATGCCTTCCACGACCACCACAACCTCAACCTCACCAAATGCAATTGAGACCTTAATATCCGAGCCTAGAAATTGAATTTTAAACATGGTGGTGCAATAGATATGCAAACCTGGAGGTGCAATATAGAAAATGAAAATGAGAACTTCCTACACTATGACTATGGTGATCGTCGTCGGAAAAAGTAATAGAGACAACACGTTGGTGGTCATAAAAAAGGAAGCACCTTCATCTTCAATGGAGAGAGTGCATTCTACGAGAAGAAGAAAAGGTAATGAAGAGAGCGTCCCGAGAACTCGAGAAGGATAAAATCAACGAAGATTTATTTATTCCCAAAGTGCGAGAAGACAAAAAGGAAAGAAAATTTTATATGACAAATTCGTCCTTATGTTGGCAATTAAAGATAGCCATGTTGGCAATCCTTTCTACGACAAATTCATTCCTTTGTGCCACGTAGGCTATTTTATTAATGATGATGGATAGAAGTTAACCATCAGATAAATTTTTCTCACTTTTTACACTTTCAAGGACTAAATTTTGAATTTTAATCTTTTAGGGATGAATTTGTTAGTGAATTACACATTAAGGGACAAAAATAACTATTTATCCTTTAATGTAAGTTGAAAAATCAAAATTTTGAGTAATGTGTCTCAATCTAAAGTAGTTATGTGCTTACATCCTCTATACTGGTACAACCTCATATTTCATGCTTAACCTTTCATTCTTTGTTGTTTTTTTTAAACACATATACTATCTCCTTCTCATATATTTTAATGTTTTAACTTTCTAATTTTCCCAAAATATTTGATATTTTAGAATTTCAAAGTCTAATTAATACATTTTTCTCAAATATACACTTATTTAATATCCATTACTGGTGGTGTAAGTATCAAAGATCGAGATATTAAATAACTACCTCCTTCCCATATACTTTAATGTTTTAGCTTTCTATTTTATTTTTTGAAAACATAAACATCTTTGGAAAATTTGTTGGCACTCATAGGTATATTGTCTCCTTCCAACAATGATTTTTTCATAGGCACTAGTCAAGAATCAAATCCTTAACAACATATTTAACAAGTCCAAGCCCCAACTACTTAAACTAACCATTGTTGGTACCATGCAATGAATTATTGCAAAAAATATTATAGCTTCCGTTTAGTAAGAAAGAAATATATGAGAAATTGAGTGATGGAAATAAGAAAGGTGATAGGAAATAAGTAAAAAAATAATGTAAAAATAAAAAGTCTTGGGCTTAAGAGAAATAGAAAAACATAAATAAGTGAATGAAAATATGAAAAAAAAACAAATGAACATAATTAATGGATCTCACGTGTTTTTTTCTCTTTGCTCTCTCATTTTCCCTCTACTAAACACACTATTTTTTTTTTTAATTTCTCACTTAAGTAGAATCAATTTTAATATATTTGTTTTTAATTCATTGAATATTATTGAAATATATATTTAAATCAATCATAATCGTATAAAGAATTAATTAATTTTAGAAGTAAAACGAACCCTTAAGAGCAACTCCAACATAGAATCTCACATCACATAAGTTTCCTTACTATATTTGTTGATAATATTTCACATTTTCGTATAATTTCAGCTCATATACTAGGTAACATTCATATATAAAATTTAGGCTTAAATATATTTTTGAAACTTGAAGAATTTTATATTTGTTTCCTAATAATTTTTTTTTTTTTTACATTTGGTTTCTTGTGTTACACTGACTCTATATTTAACTTGAGATGTAACCATCTAATGAAAAACATACCCATGGTTGCGATAAAATAAAATTAGGGACGAAAAGAAAATTCAAAAATATTTCTAGGACCACTTAATAGAACCAACATAATTGTAGAGCTAGAACTTCTCTTCTCTTCCTACACCAACTTCTTCCTGCTACACTAAACACTCCAAAGTAGCATACACACCTTTGTCTCCTCTTTTTCCAAATGGTCTTTAAGAATGGCAAGCACTAACTACATGATGCCTTCACAACTCAACACTAACCTTCAATCCTTCTCCACTGATTGGCTTCCCTCCACACTTCTTCCACCCTTTGACACCTAACTAGAATATGCCAATTGTTTTCAAAATTCAACTACCAGGAAAGACAAACATTTTTTAAGTCAAAAGACATTTATATCTTAAGACAAATCAAAACTTTTAATTATTTTTATTAGATGCAAATAAATACAAAGGTTAAAAGTTACGTCTTATGCAATATTAGACCATGCTTCATGCTCTACGTCTAAAATTCCAAACGAAAGTAGATGTATTTCATGATCTGATTGATCGAGGCCGTACCCGAATAAAATAAATATGAAAATGCAGTAACTAGGAAGTGATCCTAGGTCGTTTCCCAACGAGCAGTGACAAGCCAAATATTCATAATATGCTTGCAGTAACAGTAATGATGGGGGGGGTTTGGTTGTTTGGTAATTAAAGAGCAGAACAAATAAAATGGAATACAAAACTACTAATATTAAAAACGGGTTGTTTCCTCTGATTCAGAAGCCACTCTCTTATCCTGGGTTATGGAAAATTCGTCCCTAACAGTCAACCACTTAATCCAACCCTATTTCAATTTACTAAGCGAAAATCAACTTAGGGTTTTCAATACGTGATTATGCACCACATACACCAGTTAGCCCTTCGTCCATTAAGCATGAACGCAAGTTAGGCTCAGAGGCAATTAATCGAACACGAAGCGTGCACTGATTAATATTCACGAAATTGGGATAACTGCCAGGAAACCACATTACAAGCGAAACCTCAAAGAGAGTTGGGCTTCGTCCTCAAAAGGAAACAACACCAGAAAATCTAGCCTTCCATGGATTCAAACAGAAAACGCAATTGAAACATGAAGCAGAAACGTAAATGAACGGAAACGTAAATGAACAGAAACGTAAACGAACAGAAATGTAAAATGGAACAGAAACGTAAATGAGAGTAAAAGAAGAAGCAAGAACGAAATTGTAATTAGAAGCAGAAAACGTAAAATTGCATTACGAACTCAGAAGCAGCAAAACAGAAAAACGAAAAACCCTAAAACAAAGCTCTGAATAATGGATAGCATAACAGAATAGAATGCCCTGCACGAATCCCAAGGCAGCTATTTAAAAAGAGTCACTCAAAGTCACTGGGCCCTATTACAATACTCTGGCCCAAAACGAAATAAACACTGAACAACATAAAATAAAATTGCGAAAT